>NC_056739.1:137077489-137124989 GCF_019279795.1 Protopterus annectens
ATACACTTTAAGAATAACAGACACTGGGCTCTCAAATCAGCAGTTCCCAACTTAGAAGGATGAAAGCTACCTGTCCTGCCACCACAGTGCATGCCACAAACCTTCCTAATGTAAAACAACTGGTATTACAAAAAAACAACAGTATTACTTGTCACAATTTCTGCACCAGTGGTTAATCCTTTAACTGTTCCTAACGTTTCTACATATCAAGGTTAGGGCCTATTTTGATATTTACAATTTTATGTTCTTATTTTATCTTTATTCAGTTTTAAAGCGTAATGTTATAAAGCCTTATAAGAGAAATAAGGTAACAACTAAAAAAGAAAAAAAACTGCTGGAACTCCCCTCCACCTCTCATAAAATCATACATAAATCATTAGCTTGCCCAGCTCTTACCCCTTTAATTAACATATATTTTCCTAAAAGAACTCTTAGATCAGAGGACAATCAACTTTTCACCATAAATAAACCAAGTAAATCCCCTGGATAAAGCCTGTATTCATACTCAATATCAAACAAATGTAACTCCTTACCTCTAACTACCAGAACTGTTTCTAACCTACCTAACTTTAAATGCTTCCTAAAAGAATAGTTTACAAAATCTTGGACCTGCTCCTGTGCCAATCCTGGCTGAACTTACTATACTTCACTCGCCCCCTCCAACCTAAGTCGCATATCACAACCCTCTCCAGCCTCCTACTCCACTCATTTATTTTGTTTTCCCCCATTACCTTACCTTGTCCACTTCATCTCTGCAGACCTTTCCTCTACTTCATCTTTCCTCCCTACTCACCTAAGCTACCTAAAGACACCCTACCCTTCACTCTTATTATCTCCCTCTCTCCATCCTTACTTCCTTCTGGAACCATAATATGAACACCTCTCTCATACTAAGACATCACTCAATTTCCCCTCACTGTTTCTAATAGTGTAATCTCTAATCTCTTTAAATATCTCATTAGAATTGCCTTACGTCTCATTTGTCACATACTATTCTATGTAACAAATAATGTGACTGTTGAGTTTTTCCTCACATATTTTCTCCTACTCATGTTACTGTTTTTCATTGCACTCTGCTGTGAAACGTGTTGTTTTTCTCATTACAACATTCTTGCATTCCTATGTTTTTGTAGTATAACATAACTTTGTGATTTAAAATATCTGTACTTGATTTTTGAAAGATTGTGATTGTGGAGCTTTTCTACCCTGGCCTTTACTGAAAATGGGCACTTTTTGTCCCAGTCAGACTTTCCCGGTAAACGTTAAAAACTGTCTAACTTTTGTAACCTATTTACATTAAAATGAAAATAGAAACAATTACAGTGGCAGCAGTAGAGGAAGTTTAACTCAGTCTTATCTTGCTAACTCCACGAGTGCTTGGGAAAAATGTATCACATCACTTGTACCATGGTTGTAGTACAATAATCGGTTTACTATCAAAGTTTCGAGCCGTACTCCGTCGACTGTACTATCGTTGAACACGGAAGTTCGAAAACGGTAATATCAACAAAATATCTAGGAACGGGTTTTAACATGGCTCGAGGTAGGTGAAATGTTTGTAGTTCAGAATAATACTGAACACCTACCTCGACTCATTTTAAAACCCGTTCCTAGATTGTTGTTTTGACATCAATATTACCATTTTTGAACTACCGTGTTCGACGATAGTACAGTTGACGGAGTACGGTTCGAAATTTTGATAGTAAACCCAATAATCCATTGTGGTATAAGGATGGGGGTTATGGTGGGGTTTGCGTTGCCACATCACTTGTACCGTGGTAGTATTGCAATAATCCATGGCAGTATAAGTATGGGGGTTATAGTGGGATTTGCGTTGTCACATCCCTTGTATTGTGGTAGTATTACAGTAACCCATGGCGGTATAAGGATGGAGGTTATGGTGCTTCTTCAGTTTTGCCCCAAATAAACTGAATGGAAGATAACTTTGGGAGAGTCATGGAATTTCTGCGTGTGCTGAATGTAAATATATGTAATAGGATGCCGTTTCTGGCAGTAAACTATCCATACTGTCCCTCATACAGGAATCAGTGCAGTCAGCATTTTAAATTAGCCATAAATACGCTGTTGGTTTCACTGATCTCTTTAAATGCATATATTCTTGTTGAAACATATTTAGACCCATTCCATAAAAGTATTCACTATAAAATTTCTCCAGGGGACTCAAGAATCTTGGTCTTTGGGCTGCTTGACTGTACCTAGGAGGAGTGCTTTCAGACAGTACAGGCATACCTTGGCTGAGATTCAGAAAACTTGCCCTGCGCTCACATAAAGTACTGCATCCAAAGGAGCAATTTATGTGAATGCAGGAAATGCAATTCAAAGACACAGTTTTCTACAATTAAGAACCCCCTCCTTATTGGCTTGTTTGCACAGCCCTGAATCGTGTTACAGCTACTTCTAATCATTATTCAGTTTTCTACAATTAAGAACCCTCTCCTTATTGGAGTGTTTGCACACCCCTGAATCGTGTTACAGCTACTGATAATCATTATTCACAATTTTCTACAATTAAGAAAGCCCTCCTTATTGGCGTGTTTGCACAGCCCTGAATCGTGTAGCATTACTTCTACTGCTAATCATTATTCACAGTTTTCTACAATTAAAACCCCCTCCTTATTGGTGTGTTTGCACAGCCCTGAATCGTGTAGCGTTACTGCTACTGCTAATCATTATTCACAGTTTTCTACAATTAAGAACCCCTCTTTATTGGTGTGTTTGCACAGCCCTGAATTGTGTCGTGTTACAGCTACTGCTAATCATTATTCACAGTTTTCTACAATTATTGGTGTGTTTGCACAGTCTTGAATCGTGTCATATTACAGCTACTGCTAATCATTATTCACATCTACAATTAAGAAAGCCCTCCTTATTGGCGTGTTTGCACAGCCCTGAATCGTGTAGCATTACTTCTACTGCTAATCATTATTCACAGTTTTCTACAATTAAGAACCCCTCCTTATTGGTGTGTTTGCACAGCCCTGAATCGTGTAGCGTTACTGCTACTGCTAATCATTATTTTCCTCCTGCACTGATCACATTCTGGTGGCCAATGCATCTCATTGGAAAGGCATCCCCCCTCATTCACTCCCCTAAATGTATTCACACATTCAAATGCAAACACACTCCAGCCTCACAGCTGTCCCAGATTTCACACTGCATCTCTGTCCCTTTTATAATAAATCACGGTTGATGACAGTCTGTCAGTAATGTTAGACATTAGACTTTCATTCCTCTTATTGGTAAGAAACCTTTTAAATTAATTACTATAATAATTAAAAATGTTCACTGATGGTGGGTCTTCATTCTTCTGGAATTTTTGGCTTGTCCCTCAATCCTGAAGATCTAGCTTGAGAGGTATTCTACTGCCCCCCCCCCCACACACACACACACACAACTCAATCTGTCACACACACACACACACACACACACACACACACACACACACACACACACACACACACACACAGACACAGACACTGTTTATGACATACACACCCTTCTCACCTGATCATACTCGAGGAAACACTGGACCCACACATACCTACTCTACCTATCCCATAACTAACCCTCCTAATGCAGTCACTCAGGCAGAAACACTCACCCAGGACCACTCTTACCTCTGCAGACACAGACACAAACACATACCCCTCCCCTTCTTCTTTGCTAAGTTCCTGGATATTTACCTGCAGTGTGCTCTCTCCCATCAGACATGGGTGAATGCTAAATTTGGGTTGTCTACTATAGTTTAAGTCCCTTACAGCAGTCATTTCCAGGGGAGAACACACGGCTAATTAACATAGCCATTCCCCTGGAATGACTGATTAGCATTTAGCATGGCCATGGAGATGGCCCACATGTCATGATTCTACCGATCGTTTAGAATCCTTGCAGCGGGCGTTTCTGAAAGGACATTTGTCAGCTGGTTTTCTGCATGTGTTAAAGCTTACCACTGATGGTAGCCCTTTCTGACTCCAGGCCCCTGTATTGCCATATTGTCTTACTGCAGAAGATGATGAGAAAGAGAAACAGTAAGAGCTTGTGCAGATGTGACATTTGTCTTTGGGAACATGCTTTCAGTGTGATGCCAGAAAACTGTAAAACACTGCTGCCATGGTACCAGAAATATCCTGTGATGTTAACATTGATTTCTGATGTCATAGTGCATCTGCAAAGCACATCATGACAAACTTAACAAGTATGTATGTCAGGCAGGTGGGTGGTGGGAGCGAGCACGGGGCAGGCCATATATAATGCTTGTGCATCACCGTAACTAATATTTTGGTGATAAGCAGCCTGCTTTTTTATTAGGTTACTGGTGGAAGAAGAAGAGAAGCTGAAGCACTTAATGTTATTGAAGGAAGAGCAGGAGGAATACATCCAGAAGACCCAGCGGGAAAAGCAGGAACTGAAGCAAGAGATGGAGAACAAGTCCAAGGCCCTGACTGAGGCCCAGACACAGCTGGAACAAGTTCGCTTTAATAGACAGAGGCTAGATGAAGATGTTGTGGTGAGTATGCTACACTTTTATATAGATATTTATTTTTTATTGACTCCAGTAATGTGCATACAGTAGTTTTCTGGAAACTAAATTTGCTTCTCAGGCCTTGGTTCCAGACTCGCGAGTGAGCCAGAGACTGTAAAGCCAAATAGTGAATGGAAGTGCTTTATCCTTTCCCTTTGTGATATTTTCAGTTTATCTAGTAACAGTTAATACTCTTATTTATTCTCCGAACTTCTTCCACCTCTGTGCCAAAAAAGAAAAGGAAGTGTTAAGGGTTTAATGACTTGCTGAAGAGTGGTAAGATAGTAAATAGTTTGCACTGACGGAAAGACGGCATAGCATTTCAGAAAACTGAATGCATTATGTTTGGGATCACCTATTTGTGAGTGAAAGAGGTAAAAGATTCTAAAAAAATTCCAGACTTCTGTACAGAGATGTGTATAAACCAAGATGGAAGAGGATGGAATGAGGGAGGTCATTAACATGAGTTTTATTCCCCCAGTCTGGGTGGTCACATGTTAGTGGGATTTGTGGATGAAAGCTGTGATAGGAGAGGAGCCGAGTTTGATGACAGTGCATGAAAATTCAGGAGAGGAAAGTTGTTCTGCAGTAAATGACCAGTAGTACTGCAAGGAAGATTTAGTACCACTGGGTAGGTAAGGGGAGGGTTGGTGGGGAAGTAGGTGGAAGACCGTACTGGACAATAGAAGGCATCAGAAGGTGTAAAGTGCACCAACATCAGGTAGTAGTTGGTGCATGGTGGCACCTAGGTGAAGACTACTCAGGAATAAGATGGAGGGAAAGGGAAAAGGAAGCGGATTCTGTTAGGGAAAGAGCTGGAGTTAAGTGTATGGTGGGAGGAAGAGGAGGGTATATGTGAGAAGTGATGAAGAAAATAGCTTTTCGTGCTGCAAGATGATATGGAAGCGATGGCACAAGGTGATAGGGAGCTTGGCAGGAGTCAAGAGGGAAACCAGACTTCTTGAGGTTATTTCTAGAAAGGAGGATGGGAGGGATTGACCTGTCCAGGCTGAGCAAAGATGGGAGGAAGATTACAGGTGACTCTGGAAAGTACAGGTACTAAGTAAATGCTTTGCTTAATTCTTTACACAGGAGAACAAGGGGCAAGCCATGATGGGGCTTGGCACAGAGTGCAGACAACAGTGGATGGATACAGCACAAAGACTAGATAGGGTATGTCAGTATCATTAGGAGTCTGCCCAGGCTGACAGATGGTCAACCTAAATTTTGTGGTCTGTAGTCACTGTGGAAATACCCAAGTAATAAAAAATAACAAATATCATGCCCTTGTATAGGAAGAGCAAGAAAAATCCAGGGAACTACAGATCTGTTAACCTAACATCAGTGGCAGGAAATGTGAAGGAGAGAATCCTGAGGGAAAGGTTGATTGCTTCGCTAGAGACTAGCCACCTGCATGAAAACAACCAGCAAGAGTTCATGTGTAGAAGGAGCTGTCATTAGACCGTATTTGGCTCTTTGACCAGGTCATGGGTGGACTTGATAAGGGAGCACTGCTGCATGCATCTTACTAAGACCTTTGACCCTGTCCTGCATATGTGAGTGCTAGGAAAGTTTGAGAATGTGGGGGTAGGGTGATGACTAAAGAATTGAAGGATGGGATGTAGAGGGGTGTGATGAGAGGTACAACTTCAGGAACAAGTGATGTTACTAGTGAAGTACAACGCATGTCTTTTCTGGGTCCAGTACTCTTTCAAGTGTTTGTCCCAAATATCTGAGAGGGAGTAGCAATCAGAGTCTGCCTCTTTGCTGATGACACAATGACTGGTGCAGCAATGGAGGATGGGGGAGGGGTGGAGTCTAGGTTAGTATATAGAAAGGCTGACCAGGTGGGCTGAAATGTGACATTTGAGGTTCCGTGTATAGAAATGCAAGGTAATACAACTGAGCCACTATATTTTTATGTAAAGTATCAGCTGGGGGTGTGAAAATTATGGTATCAGAGCAGGAAAAAGATCTGTGCATGGTATTCTTTTTTGAACTTGACCACCAGGAACCTACTGACAGGGTAGTGGCAGCAGTCAAGGGTATGCTGGTGTGTATCCTTATTAGGATAGACCGCAGAAGCAAAGAGTTACTGCTGCATTTCCACTAGACTCTGGCCAGGCTACATGTTTATTACTTTGCATAGTTCTGGAGGTGATGTGAGGGGATGGACATCAGACCACTATAAGGAGTCCAGAGGAAAGCCATGGGTATGTGGATCATAGGGGATTACTAGGCTAATGGCCCTGGGGCTCTTACAAGCCTAGCCAAGAGTTTATCCCCAAAAAAGAAACCTCAGTGAGCACCTGTCGCCCCTGTCAATGAGGGACAAAGGTGGAACTCTGGGACAAATTTGCGGTTTCCCATCTACTCATCGAGGTTGCGCTTGAAGAGGATCAGCGAGGTGCTCTGTTTGACATGTATGGGAAGTCTATTCCAGAGATGAGGCAGCCTCTGGGAGACAAACCTCTCTCTCCTGCAGGTTTTGTTGATGTCGCATATTAGATTTAGGCCTTTTGAGTGGTTGATGCCCGAGGAGTTAGACTTAGGGATATGGAGCATCTGTAGTAGGGCAGGGTCTGATAGAGAGACAGATCACCTCTGAGCAGTCTGTATGATACCAAGTAGAGTGATAGTGATTTGAGCCTGTCTGCATAGGACAGGTGTTGGAGGCCATGGATTCTCTTTCTGAGGTATTTCCATGGCCTTTCCAGTTGGTGCAGGTGTTTGGAGAGAGGTACATACTAAACTGGGGCATTATACTCAATTATTGGCCTAATGAGGGAGGTAATAACCTCAGTTTTTTTTCAGGATGCAGTCTCTTTACTTATGAGATGAACCAAGTAAAAGGCTTTTCTGACCATTGTCACTATGTGATGGTTGAATATGAGATTATTTTCAACCTGAGTACCCAGGTCTCTCACCATGGGTTATATGCTAAGGGGTTGCCATTGATGTGGTAATCAGTAGGGGCTATGTTTTTGCTGAATGGTATAATAATACATTTTTTTGTGTTTAACTTAAGGCCATGACATTGGCACCAGTCATGTGTTGCTGTGAGACTCTTGCAGTATGGTAACATCATTTGGGGAGTCAGTGTCAGCACCCAACTTGCAGTCATCCACAAACTTGGTCAGCTACAGACCATTTATTTTTGCCTGGACCTCCGGGAAGTAGATGCAAACAGTATGGGCCCAGGACAGATCCCTGGGGAACACCACTAGTGACAGGTCTGCTGTTGGACATGGTGGTGCCTACTTTGACCTTGTGGGCCCTATCGGTGAGCCAGTTGGCCACCCACCTGATGAAACGGGGATTTACACTAAGTTGAGTTAGCTTTTCAAAGATACCCAAGTGGGGGATTGTGTCAAGGGCCTTGGCCAAAGCAAGGTAAGTTGTATGTACTGACTTTCCGTCATCCAGGGTCTTGTTGACGATCTCAAAGAAGTCAGCCAGGTTCAACAGGCAAGATCTGCCCTTGACGAATCCAAATTGGATGGGGTCAAGTGCTTGGAGATTGTCTATGTCCTTGCTTATGAGATCCATAACAATAGGCTCCATGGCTTTTCAAGAGGCTGTGTAGCATGGTAGGTTAATGCAGTATGCAATCGTTGAGAGGGGCCTGGGTTTGACACTTGGCAGAGGTGTTTATTTTAACATCCAGCTAGCTACATGGGTAGAGTTACGGTCTTGTGTGTAGTAGGTCCTGGGTTCAAGTCCATAACAGGCAAAATGTCTGTAAATGAATGAATGGGATGGAGGAGAAAGGATATGACCAGAGACTGAAAAGTTGAAACGGTTTTCATTGGAGATCAGAAGACAGAGGAACTTGATACAGATGTTCAAAATGATGGCAGGGAGTTGTAAGGGGGTTATCCTAAGCAGAATGGTCAGAAGGGGAGATGGCGAGCATATAGGCGCATGGAATGAACTGTACGAAAGGATGAAAGCGATGGTTTCCACAGTGCTTTTCGGGGCACACTGGGCAGGTGCAGAAAGAAATGAGGAGGAGGAAGATAGGGATAGAAGTTGAAGGAGTGATGATGCCCTTAAAAGGGGTCCTGTGATAAGCTTACAGCCTCTTGTGTCTTCAGGCACATTTAATATCATTTAAAATTATAGCCTTTTAGTCAGTGGAAGTAGGTGCATCATCCAAGTACTGATATAAGAGTGGTTGTATACTTATGGGAATTCTGAAAGTACAAGTGGAAAAAGAAGGATTAATAATGTTGTGAAGTCTGTCTAACATGCTCTATGGAAAGGTAGACTGTGAGGGGCCTGTCTGACCTACCCTGTAGTGAATGGGAGGTGTACTGACCTTACACCTGGAAGGAGATATGGTGAATGCCATGGCATAAGACAACAGATGCAGCACCTTAGGTATTTATTTGATGGGTCTGATTTGGATGGTGTAGCCATAGACACCCAGTGCACATGCTGCCAAACAAAAAGGGCAAAATGTAAAATCCTGAAAACCTTGCAGTACCAGACATTAATGTTTAATTAGTATATTAAGAATAAACATATGACATCACCACATAAACTCACATTTGCCAAAGTACCGCCACATAAATATACTTCAGTACTGTTAACTAATGTCAAGTAATGTCCCCCCCACCCCCTTGGGGAGTAAGCCTCTGGGCACCCCCATGCTCTTGTAGTAAGTTGTTCGAACCCAAAAGCTGCACTACCTGACAGTAGAAGTACTTGGTTTCGAGGGGAATCAGGAGTTCATTATTCTTTCAAGATTAATGTACTGGTGGTGTTGGGAGGATGGGGAGTTACCCCTTTTATAAAATAGCAGATAAGTCTCTGTTTAGTACATCAGTTCAGATGCTTCCAGATCTTGTTTATGAAGACAGTAGCCCTTTTAAAGTATTTTCATTTTCTGTAAATAAAAGGCAACACACAGCAACCTTTCATTGTTTTCTCTTTTACTGCTTGCTTGTTCTGATCTGTGAGAGGGCTGGTCAGAGCAGTACAGCTAGGCGTGTGCTGCCTGTACGTTACTAAAACCTTTGACTCTGCTGTACATATGTGAGTCAGTATTGTATGTCTGACCATATTAAACTTCAGGATTTTCTGACTTGACTTTTCAAAGTAGGCCTGCTTTTCTCAGAATTTATTTGCGACATCATGTTGCTTTGTACATGACTTGTGACTTTAAGAGGTCACTACATGTTGCTGTGTACATGACTTGTGACTTTAAGAGGTCGCTAGTGACATTCAGTTTACTCACTGTTCAAGCAACCAAACAAAGCATTGTCAAGGATGTGTGTAAGAAGGGACCATTGTCAGGTACTGATTGTACCATGGTGTGTTTTATTTGCTGTCCTGGTGAGATAAAAATACCTAGGGAGAGAAGTGCTAAGGGGCCACAGGAAGTAGGTTTGCACTGCATAGGGGGTAGAACAGGTTCATCTAGTTTAACACGTCTGTTAACCTAACATCTTTCCTTGAGAAGATGATGAAAAATCTGAGGAAGAACTCCATTGAGTTAATCTAGGCTAATGAGGCCAAGGATCTTCTATATGATGCATTTATGGAAGGGAAGTCTTAGTCTAACACAGTTCAATACTCTGTTTTAGATGGTTTTCCAGGGAAAGCAGGCAGATGTCACCTATTTGGTGTGAATCTTTTGACACAGTACAGTGTATGAATTATTGCACAAGTCATGAATGTAGTGGTGGGATCTAAGATTTTTACATAGGAAGGCATTTGGCTTAGTGGTAAGGAGCATAAGGGTTATAGTGTGGGTTTCAGAGGACGTACTGTACCTCTTTGCAGTTGATGCTGTGGTGAAAAAGAGATTAAGGGTGGTGGGTATTAATCTAGTGAAATACTTTACAAGCTCAAATGTGAGGCAGAAGTTGAAGATAAACATCGTGAACATATTCAGGGAGATTTTCTTGAGGAGACGTGTCCTCATGAGTGGTGTCTTATAGGAAGGTACATTACAGCGGGCCTTCATGACAAGACTTTGTGTTGTGATTGACCACCAAAAGCACAGTCACAACAAAATGAAATTAACTGAATGTGAAAAAAAACATTTATAGTGAAAAAGCATTTTTCAGGGGAGCAAGCCCCCCTCTGCACCACCAGTGTGGGAGGCTGCAGTCCCATACCCCTGTGTTTGATATGTACTAACTTATAGGCTGCTTCCTCGATCTTGTGGGGAAAAGCCAGCAGTTGCCCACTAATGATTGCTCATTACTGATCATTAGTGTGTTGAATACGAGCCCAACACCTTTACTGAGGATGTGTAGATTGCAGTACTGGAGGAGAAGAGACATTATGGCACTGTGCTTTAGGAGGTAAGGAGGTACTTCAACAGCTTGAAGAAAAAGCTAGACCTAGAATCCTAATAACACCTAGAGTAAACCACTTAGTGCAATGTAAAAGAGCAGTGACTAGTGTTAGAGGAATGCTTGTGTGCAAAGCAAAGGGAGGGCAGATTGTAAGGTGTTGGCATAATTTTTCCCCTGCACAGTGTACTGGTTCAGCCTCTTTGGGTGTATTATGTTCAGTTCTGGAAGCCGTGCCATAATGATTACAGGAGAGACATCATCCTAACAGAGGTGATATGTTGCAGGTAGTTCACAGAAGGAGCACAGAGACTGGGAAATAGGTAAGAGGGAGCTGCCATACAAAGAGTGATTATGGATCCTGGGTATGTACACCATGGGTGTGGGAAACAGGAGCTGGAGTTACAAGGTTCTGAGGGGGAATGGCCATGTCATGGGACTGAAAAGACATGATGACAAGAAGTGGACATGGCTGTCATTGAGGATGGCCATTTCAGATTTAATGGGGAAGTTGACATCTACTAGAACCATGCAGTGCTCTTCTTATGTGGGTGTTGGAAAATAAATTAACTTATAACGTAATAACAGTCTGGGAATGGCAGAAGGTTCCATTTATTTATTTATTTATTTATTTTAATTTCTTAATTTTTCAAGTGGGTAAGCCCACTGGACACACATAGTGACTAGCTAAGAGCAGTAGGCAAATGGAAGTGGAACTCCTCAAACCTAGAAACAGCTCATTAACAATCCAGAGCCGTAATTACCTGACATAACTGTCCGACAAAATCCAAACACACAGTGGCTGAGAGCTGTAATTATCTGACATAACTGTCAGACAAAATCCAAACACACAGTGGCTGAGAGCCGTGATTATCTGACATAACAATCTAGAGCCATAATTATGTGACACAACAATCCAGAGCCTTAATTATCTGACATAATAACAATCCAGAGCTATAATTATCTGACATAACAGTCCAGAGCTTTAATTACCTGACATAATTGTCAAGACAAAATCCAAACACACAGTGGCTGAGAGCCTTAATTATCTGACATAATAACAATCCAGAGCTGTAATTATCTGACATAACAATCCAGAGCCTTAATTATCTGACATAATAACAATCCAGAGCTATAATTATCTGACATAACAGTCCAGAGCCTTGATTACCTGACATAATTGTCAAGACAAAATCCAAACACACGGTGGCTGCAAGTCATGACTGGATGCCATTTCGTGTCGGCTGTGAGGCAGAGGCCAAACCAGTAAGCATTCTGAGCTGCCTGATGGCTAACACCACCAGGCAAATCTGTGATCTCATTCTGTCAGCTGTCTTCTTGTATTCGTAAATTGTATAGGATTGTTATGACTTACTTATTGCGGTACATTGTTGTGAGTGCTTCATAGTAGTAAATTCCACAGCATGATCACCAGGCCAGTTTTACCAGCAGCGCTGCCAGATGAGTTAAAAATATGTCTACTGTTTAGTGTGGGATCCAGACATACTGGTATTGAAAGGTGGAACTGTAAGGATAATGTAATAAAGGGATAATACTGCTGTATGTGCAGAATTGTTTCCTGTCCTGAAGTTAACAAGAATGGGCAAGGATGGGTGACCATATTTTCAGCCTTGCTCATACCTCTTGTTGCAGCTGACATTTTAATTATATAAATGTGGTCACACAACTGACTCACTCAAGGGGGAGGGGGTCACAAGGTAGTGTTGCATTTCATTAATGGATCCACTGAAATTAGTGTTTTTATTGTGTATTGTTTATTTTATACATATTTTATAACCATACCTTGGTGCTTGATTCATCTTAATGTCCTTAATCATGTTGCCTTGCATGCTGATGCAAACAAGTGCTTATTTTGGTCAGAGCACCCTTCAGGGTTATCTAATAAGATAACTGCCGTGAACTAGAACATGGCGGCAAATAAACGCAAATCATTATAGACAGGAGAGCTAAATTGCTGTGCATTGTCTTTTTCTCTGACTTCTAATGTCTCAAAGCATGCATTCATAGCAGGTACACAGGAAGTGTTTAGAAGAAATCAGGCCATGCAGCTTATGAATCTGAGGCTCATGAATCAGTGCTGAAATAAAAGATAAAGCAACAAAAATCTCTTCTGAAAGTGTAATTAAAATAATGCAGATCATTGCTGGAATGGTAATTAGAAGTAATGTATTGAAATAGAAGAAATAAAAACAAATTTAGTGATATCAGAACTATGCAAGTCATTTATCAAAGGAAACCAACACATTTCCTGTCTTCCTTACAAAGACATGATCTTTCTAAACATGTGCTACCTGCACGATGAAGACTAGCTCGCTACTTTCTCACTGCATTTAAACTGCTTTGTCAGTAGTGCCGAAAA
The DNA here is from genome assembly GCF_019279795.1 of Protopterus annectens. NCBI lineage: Eukaryota > Metazoa > Chordata > Ceratodontiformes > Protopteridae > Protopterus > Protopterus annectens. Next base: position 137,090,721 of record NC_056739.1, read on the forward strand.
CAGTGGTGATTCAGAAAGCTGTTTCCTGTTGACAGGTTTTACTTGCAGTGTGACTGGTTTTTGAACTGCTCATTTCTAAGTTTTGCTTTCCACCTCCTGCAGGCTGCTCAGCAGAAACTTCGCCAGGCAAGCACCAATGTGAAACACTGGAACGTGCAGATGAACAAACTGATGCGCCCAATTGCACCAGGAGGTAAGATGTGCTGGCAGAACAAAACATTACAGCATTAACATCCCATCTGGAAAGATTCAAAGAAACATCATTTTGGATGAAGGAAATTGTCTTTTTCTGTTTTGCCTGTGTCTGTCACACACACACACACACACACACACACACACACACTCACACACACACACACACACACACACACACACAGTTTGACAGAATGTAGTGGTCCTGATAACTTGCAAAAAAAAAGAGAACAGGAAAATATGCAGTTTGATAAAATCACACACCATCCTGTCATTCTTGCAGTCACAGATGGGGCCATATTCTGGGACTGCAGTCACAGATGGGGGCCATATTCTGGAACTGCAGGCACAGATGGGGCCATATTCTGGAACTGCAGGCACAGATGGGGCCATATTCTGGGACTGCAGGCACAGATGGGGCCATATTCTGGGACTGCAGGCACAGATGGGGCCATATTCTGGGACTGCAGGCACAGATGGGGCCATATTCTGGGACTGCAGGCACAGATGGGGCCATATTCTGGGACTGCAGGCACAGATGGGGCCATATTCTGGGACTGCAGGCACAGATGGGGCCATATTGTGAGATTGCAGTCACAGATGGGGCCATATTGTGGGATTGCAGTCACAGATGGGGCCATATTGTGGGATTGCAGTCACAGATGGGGACATATTGTGGAATTGCAATCACAGATGGGGACATATTGTGGAATTGCATTCACATATGGGACCATATTCTGGGATCGCAGTCACAGATGGGGCCATATTCTGGGATTGCTAAGGATTCATTATTGTACTTACGGTATTCACGTGCTCAGCTGCTTTTGATTGCAGCTGTGGTTGGTATTCAGAGGAAGTGTGGAATCTCCTTCCCAGGTGAGTTGTAGCACTCCTCGCCAGACAAGAGAGCACAACTTCAAATGATGCTGGGGCTTCTTAGTATATGTAGAAGATTATTTGGGTATATATATATATGTATATATATATATATATATATATATATATATATATATATATATATATACACACACAAAATTTCCCCCTTTCCCTGAGTTTGCTGAATATCCCTAATTTTGCCTCATATTTTTGCCCTTTCCATCATAAAACTTTTGTTTGTTCTGAAAAATCCTTGAGTATTACAGTCAGTAGTGCCAGTCATTTTTAGTGTCATGCATCTTGCTCAGAAAATGTGTTAATGCAAAACCTTTTGTTCTGATAACCTATTGAAGTGAATTAAAGTAATACTTAAAATTACCCATAATCATGAGCTTTTGTCCTGTTATTTTTGACGTTGTCTAGAATTTTTGAGCAAAGAAGCAGAGAGGTATTTATTTATGCCATTTGCTATTTAATGTTTGAAAAATATGGCTGAGTGACACTGTCCATGTTAGAAAACAAAAGGGAAAAATTGAAGATTTCTACCGGGTAATCAATGGATGAGTTAAAAATAAAGCAGTTTAAACTGGATTGCATGGAATATGGTAAGCAAAGGTGTTATGCATTTTTGACCATAGTGTGAGACAAAACTGAGAAGTTGTCTTGGTTCAGTTGGAGCCTGAGGTGTAGAGTGGTAAGTTTTGGGATGAATCACCCTCACAGTGTGATGTGGAAGAACAACACAGAGCTAGTCACCCGGCAATGTGAACCTTGGCTCTAGATGATTGTCACTGTTGAAGTGACACCACAGATCCATGTGCAAAAATGGGAAAAGGGTTGTGGGTGGATGGATGGATGGACCTCTCACAATGTCTGTTGTACAAAAGGGTATTGACCCATGGATTATTTGGTGATCAAAAACTATAGGGAAAGGTTGTATGCTGCTTTTTGCCAGTGCTCAGTCCTGTCACTCTGGGTTGAGTGAGAGCATAGGAAAGGGCTGAGTTAGGCAGTGTCTGGGAAACTCTGCATTGGCTATAGAACAGTCAGGAAGGCAGGGGAGCTGAGAGGTGTTATGCAGTACTCATAAAATGTTATAAAGCAAAAAGTGAGTTTCTTCTACAGCTTGGGTACCTGTGTATGTAAAATGATACTGTACTCTGTGAATCAACACCTTGAAGCAGATCAGGTGGGAGAGGAATCGAACTATGCTGCAGGCCTCATGGGAAGAGGGATGGAGGAATCACTGTGGCCTGTGAGAGCTATTTGAATGAAACTGACAAGGTTTTATGGTAATCCTGGGATGCTAGCCCCCAATGATCAGCTGAACTGGAAAATTAATTATTGTGGAAGCATCCTATATGAAATGAACATTAAGCCAAGAAATCACAATAACTTTTAGTTTTATGCATCGACCTTCTGTTTAATTCAGATGCATAGAGAAGCAGAAGCAGAAAAGAGCTGCCAAAGTAAATTAGTAAAATACACATGTTCTTTAAAAAATATAAATACATTTTCTAACATGCAGCATGCAAGCTACACTTAGCATTCCCTATACGATGTATACAAGTGCCTTGCCCTGCTCTCTGCATAAATTGCTGCCCTCTAGTGATGAAAACAGCAAAATGTTTGATGTCTGATGGTCTTTCGTGCTGTAACAGTGCATGTCTGCATACCTCAGGCGTGTGTGTGGAATTTGGGTGAATACCCAGTAAAATGAGTGCTGTTGACATAGAGTAGCACAGTATTATGTTAAACCAGAAATTCCTGTGAGCTCACCTCTAGAAACAAGTAAGCTTAAAGTAAAAGGTTGACCCCACCACTGCATTTTTTTTACAATAGAGTTTTTTTTTTGTTATAGCAGATTACTAAAACTATGCTTTCTTTGTACCCATTATAGAAACGTGGTCCATGCACCACACAGTTGGAAGAGCGTATCTTATAGCAATCATCATCGACAAACATCATTAATCTTCATTTTTTTTTCATTCCTCTATGGGGTCAGGTTGCGGCATCAACTGTCATTACCTCTTGTTTCCTAGACACTCATGACCTTCTTTTACAGTCCTACCTGGCACACCTTTCAACCTGCAGACATTGAAAACAGGTGCAAAGGCTCTTGAAAAGTAGGTACCTCAGGCCAAAAATCTGATGAGCATACAATCTGAATATGAAGCAGTACATAGCTCTTCCTAGTTTGAGCAGGATTATAGGTCACTACAGAAACACAAGTTTAAAAAAACTACAAGTGACAAAAAAAAAATGCAATCATATGAACAACACACAAAATCTTAAAATTGTAATAAAATATATTCTAAAAAATATGCCTAATGAAGTCATTTATTTTTGCGTATGTAATAGAGATGTAAAATGCGAGTTTTCAGTATGTTGGTTATGCAGTCTGGTTTCGTATATACTAAACTTTAAAGGGGGTGCATTTCACATCATAGTTAAATTCTTCACCTGACAGACACAAGGTACAGAGTTTGATTCTGATCTTGGGTTATTGACTAGCCTTAAAACGGTCCTTCAGGACAGTTAGCTTAGTATTCGCATATGAACAATGAACGGTTTAAAATCATATATGATAGAGGCGAGATTGAGACGCGCATGCGAAAGAATAAAATCAATCAATCCTAAAATAGGCACACACCTGCGAAGTAAGTGCATTTGAGTGGTCCGCCTGATAATTACAGGTCTTCCCCCATGCAATCTGTATATCTCTTGGCTAGACATCTTCATTTCCTTGTGCCTTCTTCCTTTCCCGCTCAAATCTTTTTTACAAAATCATCTTCCTCTTTCCTGCTCACATCAACAAACTACTGTATTCTGTTCTCCTTGATCTTCTATGCACTTGGGGTTACTTTAGCTTTTGCTTAGAAACAAAAACCCAGAACTGGTATGAGCTCCAATAACTATGACACCACAGAGTAAAATTAATCAGTGAATTTATTCTGGTACCTCAGCTTTTCGCCTTCAATGGAATATTTAAGCACCACAAGATCACTCTATTTTATACACCAAGTGCCACTTAAAACCAGTTAATCAAACTTTAATCATCTTAATTATCTATAAACTTAAAGGAATCTGCATCCCAAACCACATATTAGGTATAAGTAAGTTTGTTTTACCTAAAATTATTCCAGCATTCATAAATATTTGCTATAAACACATAGTATTCCATAAATTACCTCTCATTATACAAATTTCACATAGAATCCATTCAGAAACACATTCAAAAAATATTCTCCAAACTTTCAACTAAAACATCCTGCATAAAATTTACACAAATTTCGTACTCGTATAGTTAAAACTTTTGTAAACTGTTCTTGTGTGGTTTTACAAAGTTAGATTACTATCAGTGTTCATTCCCCTGGGATGAAGCGTTCTGAAATTTATAATCATTCTACATTCTAAAATGTTTAATTCATCCTTAAAACTTCCCCCATGCTCCAGTAAGGGACATGCCAACACACTAAAACTATCAGTATGAAAATACCAGAATAAATTCACTGATTAATTTTACTGTATGGTGGTGTGGTTATTGAAGCTCATACCAGTTCCAAGTTTTTGTTTCTAAGTAATCTGTTCACTTTGATGTGTTGTTACTATGTCATTGGAATTGGCTTCTGCTTCAAATAATTCTCTTTTGCCTGGTATTGAGGAAACCAGAGCTATTGGAGGTGTGCTATTAACTGACATTCTTCATGAAAAGGACTTAAAACTTTCCAAGCATGACTTATGGGGCTCTAGTTGTGAGGATGGCCGTACAGAAAAGTTTAACTACTTGGAACTGCTTCTTTCAAAGGAGGTAACTATTTTTTATGATACTAAGTTACTTGAAAAGTATATTTCTTAGGATCATTCCCAGGGGTTTGCAAATTACCCGTTTACCTGCTGGCAATTTCACGGATGAGGAGAGAGATTTGTTGCAAGAGTGGAGAGAGCCTTCTTTAAAATGTATTTTGACTTCACTCCGTATTCTGGTTAAACGTAACCAAAGAATGATTGAGAGGTTGCGATCAGAAATTATGGAGCTACAGAATTCTTTGATAGCTGAAATCTTTGAAGTTAAATATAAAGAAGTGATAAGTGTGAAAAATAGAATCCAGCAGGTGGCAAAGAATATCTTGGCACATAAAAAGAAGAAACTAAGCTGAGACGTAAATGACTTTCAAAGTAATAATGTTTATTCTGTGTCACTGAATAAATGGTTGGGTCGATCCAAAAACTTCTAGTGAAAAGCATACACATGATTCTTCTTTCTCTTCAGCGGACACAAGTGTGAGCAGCAAAAACAGCATATCGTTTGATGATGTGCTTATGGGGGATATGAATGATGATCAAAAAAACTCGGCATCAGAAATACATTCCCCCATACAGAGACAAACACGCAGCTATCATCGGAAAGGTCGGCGGAACAATGGCTACATCAAGCGACAGCCAGAAGAAGTAAGAAATGACTCTGACTGTTTATTACAAATTCAGCAACAAAATGTAGATCATTATTTTGACTTTGTGTTGGAGCCGGAGCCTTGTATACCACTATTGGTGGGACACAAGGTTTTTGAAAAGACTGATTTTGATAAAGTTCGTAATGATTGTAATGTTTGCAATGTTGAACAGGCTAATGAAATGTTGGTTCTCCCTACAATGTTACATGAGGAAGTGATGAGTGAACAGTTAAAAATTGTTAATTTATCTGATCTTGTGCTTACAGAAGAACTAAAGAATGGGTTACTAAAAGGTCCTAAGTTTGTTCCGACCAGAGTGCGTAGATGTCAGATGTTTTTGTCGAAAGTTATTTTTGAATGTATATTTTAATAATTGTGAGAGGAACAGCCAAACTTTTTGCATATAGATTTAGAATGTGATGATGACTTATTGGACCTTAGTTTACATCAAATTGACTTATTTTTTGAATTGTTTAGTGATGATTCAAGTGACACATTAAGATTGGATAATGATGAATGTGTATATAATTTGGAACATCAGTCAGATTGTAACGGCTTTAACACAGGTTATGGCAGTCTTCAAGTTCCCCATTTTTCATCTAGTAAGAACAAATTTATGCCACCGAGGCAGTCTGTGTCTGTTAAAATGTTTGAAAATGTGGTATGCAAGAGTGTTGACCATGAACTTGGTGTTTTTCTTAAAAGTGATAAAACATACAATTTGTCAAAAAAAGAATGGTTTGATTTGCAAGTGGCACGCTTCAAGTTAGATGAATATGTTTTCAGCCAAGCAGACAAGGGGGTAATTGGATGATAATAGAGAAGAGTATAAGAAAATGGTTGCAGACTTGATTTGTGATGATGATTATTATGTTAACTTGTTGAACAATCCATTACAGAGGTTCAACGGAGAACTGTTGGAAATGTTAGAGGTGAAAGACTGGGTTTCCTGGGCAATAGGGATGTACAAAAATTGTTTAAGGAACCCAGGGATCCAAAGTTCTGTACTATTCCTAAGATTCACAAAAACTTAAGGTACCCGCCTGGAAGGCCTGTCGTGTCTACAATAGGTTCTTATTTGGAAAATGTAGACTTGTTTTTGGATTTTCATTTCAAAACATACTTGGAGAAGGTGCCATCCCATATTAAGAATATGAGTGAATTGTGTGAAGGTTTGAAGACAGTGAAAATGGCAGAATTTCTTTTGGGCCACCGTAGATGTTAGTTTATGTACCAACACTGATGCCAAACGAGGCCTGGAAGCTGTGGGTAAAATGATGGGGGAGGGACTGCAGTCCTCTTTCCTATTATCCTTGCTGGAATTTAGGCTAACATGCAATTATTTTAAATGGGAAAAACAGTTCTTTTTGCAAAAAAAGAGGCACGACAATGGGGACATCTTTTGCCCCTATGTATGCTGTGGTGTATATGGGTGATTCTGAAAAACAATTTATGCACCACAATGTTTATTTTGTTGAGAATGTTTATTATAGTAGATTTATAGATGATTTGATATTTGTAAGGGAGAACAACAGGAATTTTTTAAATTTATGGAAAATATAAATGGAGCAACGCATGGTTTAAAATTTACATGTCAGCTAAATCCCACGAACATTACTTTTTTGGATGTTGAACTATATGTGGATGAGAATAGTGTGATACAATTTAAACCCTATAGAAAACCTACATCTGTTAACTTTTTACATGCAGACAGCATGCATCCCCCACATTTATTAAAAGGCCCTACCTTATGGTGAATTTATAGGTTCATAGGTGTGTACTACGCTAATGGCCCTGGAACCTTTACAAGCCTAGCCCTGGCCTCATGCTGCCCGACGTTATTTCCCAATGCCTCTATCAAGTAGAGCCACTGGAGTGATCCCTGGGGTGAACTTTCTGTTACCCATCCACTCATCAAGATTTCTCTTGAAGAAGGTCAGCAAGGTGCTCTGCTTGACATGTATGGGCAGTCTCTGGGTGAGGAACCTGTCCCTCCAGCATGTTCTGTTGACTGTGGTAATGAGGTTGAGGTCTCTGGAGCGTGTGGTACGGAGGGATTGGGATTTCTTTAGATGCAGCATTTCTAACAGGGCTGGGTCAGACATGGCTTTGTAAGTCAAGCAGAGATCACCCCTAAGTAGGCGATATGAGACAGAGAATAGCTGGAGTCTTTTGAGTCTGTCCATGTAGGACATGTGTTTAATGCCTATGATCCTCTTTGTGAGGTAATTATGTGGCCTCTCCATCTGTTACAGGTGTCTAGTGCGGTACATGCCAAATGAGGCATTGTACTCTATGACTGGGCTAATGAAGGAAGAGTAGAGAGAGACAATGACCTCTTTCTTCCTGGATGCAAAACCCTTGGTAATGAGATGTGCCACATAGAAGGATTTTCTGACCACAGTGGCAATGTGGTGGTCGAAGGAGAGGTTGCTGTCACTGCGTCCCCAGATCTCTTATAATGCCTTTAGTGTTCAGTGGGCTCCCATCAATGTGGTAATTAGTGAGAACTGAGTTTTTACCAAAGGGGATGACTACGCATTTTTTGGCGTTAAGCTTAAGGCCGTGGTTTCGACACCAGTCATTGGTCTCAGTGAGGCCTTTCTGTAGGATGTCTGCATCACTTGGGGAATGGTTCCCAGCTTGCAGTCGTCTGTGAACTTGCTCAGCCAGAGTCCCTTTGTGTTGGCCTGGACCTCTGAGAAGTAGACGCTGAACAGGAAGAGGACCCAGGACCGATCCCAGTGTGACTCCACTCGTGACTGGTCGGCATTCTGACTTGGGAGTCAGCTACTTTCACACTGTGTTCTATCTGTGAGCCAATTTGCAACCCACCTAGTGTGATATATAGGGCTTGATGCCTAGTTTGGTGAGTTTATCAAAAATTCCCGAGTGAGGAATGGTATCAAAGGCCTTGGCCAGATCAAGGTAGGTTGTATGGCACTGCTTTACCCTCATCCACAGCCCTGGTGACTGACTCAAAGAAGTCAACCAGGTTGAGCAGGCATGATCTCCCTTTCACAAAGCCAAATTGCGTGGGGTCTAGAGTTTGGAGATGTCCTATATCTTTGCTAATCAGGTCCATGATGATGTGCTCCATAGCTTTACATATCAGACTCGTCAGGCTACTGGGACAATAATTCCCAGAGTCTGTAGTCGCTTCCCCTTTATGGAGAGAGATGACTGTAGCAGTGCGCCATTCAATAGGGACAGAGCCTGAGGTGAGACTGTGACTGAACAGGGCACACAGGTGTGGTGCCGGTTTGCTTTGTAGTTCATGTAGAACACAGCCAGGGATATTATTGGGTCCCCTGGAAGCTATATTCTTGGCCTTGGACAATGCAGGTTTAACCTGTGCTGCAGTAATGCTAGGTGCCTGGCATTCTTCCGGTATTGTGATTTAGACGAGTTTTTCAGAATACATCTGATATTGAAGAAATATTTTTTAACAGCTGTATATGATGGACTTAGTCTTGGAGGATATTCCGATGCTCTTTTAAGTGAGGCTAGGAAGTTGGTCTTGGGAGAGCAAACGGGACCTAGATGCCAAAAATGGAAAAAAATAAAAATACACATAAGAACATAAACAAGAGTTCAGTTGAACATAAGTTGTTTTTTGTCACTAGATTTTCTCTCTTTTCCAAAATTTTGGAGAGAATTATTAGGGAATCTTGGGACATGGTTATTGAGGACACTAGTGTGCAACAGCTCTTCCCAAAATTTGTTACTTTTTCTTATGGTAGCTATAATAATTTGAAATAATTACTCTGTGGGGATGGTTCACATTTAAGAATGGAAGGGAGAGTTGGTGCACGCGCATATGGCAATTGCTTTTATGTAATAGGGTTACAAATCTTAGTGGTTGTAAGATAAATGGTAGGTTATACAAGGCTAGAGAGGGTTTCCATTGTAATTCACAGGGAGTCATATATATTATTGGTTGTGGTTGTCAGAAGACCAAATGGTATATAGGGCAAACAAAGAGGAAAGTAAAGGTTAGGGTGATGGAGCACTTGGGAGATATAAGAAAACAGAATTGCCTTAGCCTGTGGCTGAGCATTTTGTGTCTGTTCATGGGGGTCTGATACTAATTTGTTTTTGTGTGTTGGCACGTCCCTTACTGGAGCATGGGGGAAGTTTTAAGGATGAATTAAACAAATTAGAATGTAGAATGATTATAAATTTCAGAACGCTTCATCCCAGGGGAATGAACATTGATAGTAATCTAACTTTGTAAAACCACACAAGAATAGTTTACAAAAGTTTTAACTATATGAGTATGAAATTTGTATAAAATTTATATAGAATGTTTTAGTTAAAAGTTTGGAGAATATTTTGTGAATGTGTTTTTGAATGGATTCTATGTGAAATTTGTATAATGAGAGGTAATTTATGGAATACTATGTGTTTATAGCAAATATTTATGAATGTTGGAATAATTTTAGGTAAAACAAACTTACTTATACCTAATATGTGGTTTGGGATGCAGGTTCCTTTAAGTTTATAGATAATTAAGATGATTAAAGTTTGACTAACTGGTTTTAAGTGTCACTTGGTGTATAAAATAGAGTGATCTTGTGGTGCTTAAACATTCCATTGAAGGTGAAAAGCTGAGGTACCAGAATAAATTCACTGATTAATTTTACTCTGTGGTGTCATGGTTACTGGAGCTCATACCAGTTCCGGGTTTTTGTTTCTAAGCAGTTTGTTCACTTTGCGTTGTTACTACTTTAGCTTTTGCTCTAATGCCTCCATTTCTTCATCTGTCCCAGAATGCACATCCTGCCAGCCATCTCAGGCACTTCATTTCCAATACTTCTAGCTTCCTCAACTGCTCTGCCTTTAATGCTCAGGTTTCTGTATCATACAGTAGGTACTGGTCACACTACTGTTTTGTACATCTTACTTTTTGGCTTCTTTGGCTTTTGTCTGTCACACACTACCCCCTGACACTTTGTGCCACTTAGCTGCAGCCCTTCTGATTCTACATTTGACCTTTTCGTTCAGACTTCCCTTCTGCTCAGTCCTCCTCCCAGACTCTTGAAGTTGTTAACCTGTTCCAGTATTTTTCCATTCTGAGTTTTCAGGTTCTTCCAATTTCCCCCATTTACTGTCATGAGCATCATCTTGTTTGTACTTTAGTTTAATCTAATTTTTCTTCAATTTTGTATTCCCTAACATTTGCTGGAGTTCCTGTTTAGAGTCTGTAATGCTACATCTGCATTCAGGAACTTTGTTGATGTTCTTCGTGTTTCACTGTTGCAGTCATTACATTTGGGTTATCTGCTTGCAGGTAGCCCTTGGTCGGCCTGATTAACAAAGTCTTGGGTCCTGCATCGGTTGCTGTCCCTTCTTCCATGACGTCAGATCGTTAGGGGTATAAAACATGCAGCCGACGCCATTACATCAGTCTTTCTTGCCGTGCGGTGCCCGAAGCAGAAGCAGTTCGCAAGTGCCGGTCAGCCGACTCCTGAAATTTTCATTTTCGAGTTTCAGAACCGAAGTCTTCAACTAAAGCTAAGTACTCCATTGGGGAAACTTTTTCTTGCTCCTTTCCGATGTCAGTAAAAGTTAATAATTGCATTACTTGTGGAAAGCAAATACCTCATAAAGATTTTCATTCGTACTGTATTCCTTGCCTAGGCCCTGACCACGATGTACCTTGCTGTCTGTCGGTTTTGTGCTTTATTTAATCAGTGCATAATCCATCATCTGTATATTTTCGCCTCTAAATATTTTGGTTCTCGGTTTAATTATCCAGAAATGTCGTCGGTTAGCCATACAACTACTGGGATTCTGAAAAAATGCAAAGATAAAGACAGAGACAGGCCACCGAGGTCCAAAACTGCCGACTACACTTCTCCTAAGCCAGTCGCCAGTTTGCCAATACTCAGTGAGGCACCTTTGCAACCCCTGATACCTGCTACTTCTGATTCGCAGGCCTTTACTGAGACCCATTCGGAGTTCAGTATGCCGCAAGATGCTTCAGCTACGGAACCCGCGGATGTCTCTACCTTGGATGGGTCCGGAGCCGCTGTGCAGGCACCGGCTTCTAAGGGTGTATTCAGGCCTACGGACTTGCATATTAAACCAACTCCTCCTCCTTCACTTAGGCCTAAATCTCGAGCCATGCCTAAAAAACCAACGCCCAGGCCACATGCTCAGGCCTCTATGCCTAAAAAACAAATGATGGGAATGGCTGAAGATTTAATAACTCTAATCAGGGGTAGCCAACCCCCCACCGTTTCTAAGAGGCCTAGGACTGAAGTTGTTTTTGAATCTTCTGACCAGGATTCTGTTTTTTCTGATGATCTGGATTTGCCCTGATCTACTTATGAGGATTCTGATGCAGAGGACTCCATTCCCTCTGCTTCCCCTCCAGAGGATTTTTCTTTTGAGGAAACTTTGCATCCTATAAGGAAGCATTTCCACTGGGAAAGCCTGGATTTTTCTGATTCAAAAAAGAGGCTTAGGGGTTTCTTACTCCTACCTCAGCATAGGCCTTTAGCTATTCCTCCTGTACTAGACATTGTTCATTATGCTTTTTTGGAATCTAGTTTGGCCCCTGATTCCTTGCCTCCTGCTCCCAGAAAACCTGACAGATGCTACAGGGTCCCTGAGTCACACAAGTTCCTTTTTAAAAATCCTATTGCAGATCCAGAGACTATTTCACAGGGGCCCAAGGGCATTAAGGCTTCTACTGCTAAAAATCCTTCCCCTTCTGATAGAGACTCCAGGGTGCTGGATAGATGGGGTAAGAAGGTTTACACTTCTGCAACCTTGGCCATTAAGGCTTTAAACTGCCAGTTTCATATGTTAAAGTATCAGCAACATATTATTGGATTGCTTAAACAGAAAATGATGTTGATTCCTAACTGTATGAAAAATAAAGAATTACAGGATTTAATGCATTCTGCTGAACAATTTGGAAAACATACTTTGCAATGTGGTTTTGATTCATTAAAGGCCTCTTGCAGGGCTGCTGTTACTGGGTCTGTGCTCAGAAGGCATGCTTGGCTAAAGGAGCAATCCTTGCCTGATCATGTTAAAGCTAAATTATTGGATGCTCCCTTAAATCAGGACCGCCTGTTTGGCAACAAGGCTGAGGAAGTTATTAAAAAGATGGAAGATAAAGCTAAATCTGTACAGACTGTTAAAGATTTCTTACAAGTTCAGCCTCCTAGATTTAGTAGGCACTGGCCCTCTTTAAGAATTGGTCCTTTCCAGCCCCATCCAAGTCTTCTCAAGCCAAACCCAGACACAGCAAAAGCCCCAGGTTTCAGTCCCAGGGGACACACAGGACTAAGCAACGGGGGGCCTCCACTTCCAAATCTGGGAGTAATAAGACTCCCCCCTATGGTAAACTGTCTCAATGACTTCTGTTTAAAATTTCCAAGCACTTGTCAACTGACTGCCCCTTTGGGGGGAAAGATTGCTCTTCATGCAAAGAACTGGCAACTCATTACCCAGGACAAATGGGTTTTAAATAGTGTCCCAGGGATACAGATTTCACTTCCACATGTTGCCAACACCAAGCGAGTGGACGGACCTACCCCCAAATCAGTGGGCAGAGGCCCAAAAACAAGTATTTTCTCTCTTAAGCATGGGGGCTATTCAACTGGTACCAGAAGAGGAAAAGGGACAGGGTTTCTACTCGAGACATTTCCTGGTACCCAGAAAAGACAATTCATGGCGTCCTATCCTGGACCTGCCTACTCTAAACACCTTTTTGGAAATTCCAAAATTCAAGATGCTGACTCTTCACCACTTACTTCTTATGCTAGGCAAAGACGCCTGGTTGGCAACACTAGATTTAAAAGAAGCATACCTGCACATCCCAATCAGGGAATCTTGCAGAAGATACGTACGCTTCAAAGCAGGCTATGCGCACTATCAGTTTTCCTCACTGCCTTTTGGCTTATCTACTGCGCCCAGGGTGTTCACAAAGTGCCTAGCTCCAGTTATTGCATTTTGCAGGCAAAGAAATATTCAAATATACCTATACCTGGATGATTGTCTAATTCAGGCAGAAATCCAGGACATACTTTTGAATCATCTGGCCTTTGAACAAAGGGTTCTAACATGTCTGGGGTACACCGTAAACGAAAAGAAATTACACCTGGTACCCTGTCAACAAATTATATTCCTGGGAGCAAGCTTGAATACAACTTCCCAGATGGCTTACCTCACGCCAGAGAAACAAATTCATTTGACAGCTTACTTCAAACAAGTGACCACAAAAACCCTGCTGTCTGCAAGACAAATACTGCAAGCCTTGGGGTTCATGGCCTCCTGCATTCTTCTAATTCCATATGCAAGACTGGATATGAGGAAACTACAGTGGTATCTAAAAAGCCTATGGTGTCAACATTCGCAGGATCTAGAAGCAATGTTTCCTATCATACCTTGCCTACACCTATAATTCCTTTGCCACCAAAACAAGGGACTACCTTTCACACCAGCCCCTGCCACCCAGACCCTAACAACAGATGCATCAGACTATGCATGGGGGGCTCACCTGGCAGGAAAGTGCATTCAGGGCAAATGGAACCCAAGTCAAATGCAACTGCATATCAATCAAAAAGAAATGTTAGCTGTACAGAATGCTCTGACAGCCTTCAAGGACCACATTCTTCCAGGACAACTTATGGTAAAGACGGACAACACCACTGTTATGTGGTACATAAACAATTAGGGAGGTACACATTCTTACCCCCTCTGCAGACCAGCCATGGCATTGTGGAACACAGCCTTGAGCTACCAAGTGCATCTACAAGCTCAATTCCTGACAGGAAAATTAAATACACTGGCAGACGGACTAAGCAGAAACCTCATGGACCCACACAAGTGGAAACTGGAACCAAAGATTTTCAACATGTTGACAAGCAAATGGGCGAGACCAGATATAGACCTGTTTGCCTCTCCCCAGAACTACCAATTGGACAAATTTTGCACAAGGACTCCCCACAAGCAAGCCTGGAAAGTGGATGCTCTGTTCTTCAGCTGTAAAAACCTATTAGTCTATGCCTTCCCCCCCTCTGCCTCTTCTTTCCAAAGTACTACTAAAAATCAAACAGGACAAACCAAGGATGATTTTGATTGCTCCAGACTGGCCATGCCAACACTGGTACCCCCTCCTGTGCAGTGTGTCACGGTTATCCCCATGGCACCTGCCTCAGACTCCTTCCCTGTTGCCTCAGCAGGAGAACTAGATTCTGCACCCTCAGCTTCTAACACTGAACCTTGCAGTGTGGCTAATTACATAATCTCTCCTCTACCATCCCTCAGTAAACCTGTGATGGATATCATTTTAGAGGCAAGGAGGCCTAGTACTAGAAAATCTTATGCTGAAAAATGGAAAAGATTCTGTGCCTGGAACCAATCTCAAGGGATGAGCACAGCAGCACCCAATTTACCTCAGATTTTACAATACTTAACTGAGATGCTTCACAAGTGCCTGTCTTTTTCCTCCATTAAAATCCACGCCTCAGCCATTTCAGCTCATTATAGCACAGAACCTCCCCTCTTCTCTCATCTACTGCTCAAGCAGTTCCTCAGAGGGGCCAAAAATTTGAGACCACCCAGGAGAGCTCCAACCCCAGCAATGGGACCTTAACTTTGTTTTGGAGAAACTCACTCTACCTCCTTTCGAGCCAGCTGCTACTGCAGACTTAAAATTTCTTTCTTGGAAAACAGCTTTCCTTTTAGCAATCACTTCAGCTAGAAGGGTATCTGAATTACAGGCCCTTATGGCAGTGGAGCCTTTCATCATCTTTCATGCAGACAGGGTGTCCCTCAGAACCAATCCATCCTTCATGCCCAAGGTGGTATCCAGTGTGGCTCTTAATCAATCTGTTCATTTGCCAACTTTCATTCCCAGTCCACAGAACAAAGGGGAATGGATACTGCATTCCTTAGATGTGCACAGACAACCTAGATTCTACTTGGACAGGACTAAACCTCAAAGGAAATCTGAACAACTGCTGGTGGCATTTGCTGCAGGGGCCAAGGGGAAGGCTATTTCAAAGCAAACCATTTCTAAATGGATAGGCCATTGCATTCATTTCTGCTATAAGCACCATGGAAAACCTATCCCCCAGGGGATCAGACCTCACTCCACCAGGGCTGTATCTACCTCTACAGCCTTTCTCAGAGGTGTCCCTACCAGGGACATCCTAAAAGCTGCAACCTGGAGTTCTGTGCATACTTTCACCAAGCATTATCATTTGCCAGTTTTCTCTAAATCCAGAGCTGGCTTTGCCACTGCAGTCTTGCAGGGCCTTATAGCTGGTCCTAATGCTAAATTCCTCCTCCCAACCATAGCTTTGGGAATCTACCCAAATGTAATGACTGCAACAGTGAAACAGGAAGAACATAGTACAGTTGTGTACACTTACTATAAATGTAGATGTTTGAGTGTATTCACTGTTGCAGTCCTGGTTACACTCCCTCCAGCCCCCTAACTTCTTTTGGCTATACCTTTATTTTCCTTTACTATGCTTAAAAGCTTTTTTGGTGTATTTGCTTTTTTGTTGGAGGTATATCTTTGTACTTTTATATTTAATTGCTCCCCATTAGGGGGGCACCTGACATCTGGGGCAAGAAAAACTGATGTAATGGCATTGGCTGCATGTTTTATACCCCTGCCGACCTGATGTCATGGAAGAAGGAACAGCAACCAACGCAGGACCCAAGACTTTGTTAATCAAGCAGACCAAGGGCTACCTGCAAGCAGATAACCCAAATGTAATGACTGCAACAGTGAATACACTTGAACATCTACATTTATGGTAAGTGTACACAACTGTACTATCTGTCCCCTGCGACCTGTTTGCTAATGTCATCCATCATTCATATGAACAGGACTGAGCTCAGAGCTGAACCCTGCTGCACACCACCTCCCACTATTAAGACATTTGCCAGGCAGAAGTCTAGAATGGCCTATACTTTGTTCCTTTTGCTCCATCCATGTGGGCTCAGGCAGTCCTTGTATCCTGTTCTCTCTGTCCGAATTTCAAAACGAAGTCATTTTTTTTCTTTATCTAGGAAGCTTTTCCTCAGCTTCACAACCTTGCTATGGGACATTGCCTGAGATTATGAAGACAGCCTTACCTTTATACTGGAGTCTGTTAAAAACAAAAAACAGCGAAACAGCAATGCTTTCCTTCTCACAAATTTTATTACGCAAGTGCTTTCGTTTGGACCGATATCCAAACTTCATCAGACCCTGAAGAAGTTTGGATATCGGTCCAAACGAAAGCTCTTAAGTAATAAAATTTGTGAGAAGGAAAGCATTGCCATTTCACTGTTTTTTGTTTTTACACTGGAGTCTGATTGCCATGAGTCTGTCACTAATCTGATGATAACCCTCACTGTCTTCAGGAGACCTTATTACACCATAGGTCCCACACCATTTTTAGTCTGTCACCTCCTTAAACTGTAGACTCTGCATCCCAGGCCGAGATACTTAATTGTGCTGTGCTTCCACCTTGTCTTCTGGATTCAGAGGATGTCCAGCCTCCTTACCACCATGTCATCTATGTAGCAATCCTTAATTCATGTTTAGCAGGTTGCTTGGTTTTATTTCCACCTTTTGCTCAATAGAGATATTCCAGGGAACCCAGGCTGGGCAACTGAACATTTATAAGTCTACAGGCTCATAGGAGATTACTTGGCTAACAGCTTAAGAGTCCTTACAATCCTAGCCAGTTTTACCCAGAATTTCTATCCCTAGAGGAAAGATAACAAGGATCAGCAAGAGGGGTTTTCACTATTTTTTACAGACTGCCTCTGTCCATAAGGGACATGGGTGCCACCCCCGGTGTGAATTTGTGATTTCTCATCCATTGGTCCAAATTGTGCTTGAAGATGGCCAGGGAAAGACAATGCTTCATGTGAATACGAAACCCGTTCCAGAGGAGGGGCAATCTCTGGGACATGTATCTGTTTATCCAGCATGATCTGTTCATGTCAGAGATCAGCTTTAGATCTTTGGAGCAGGTGACACTTATGCAGTTAGTTTTACGAATTTGCAAACTTTTCTATCAGGGCTGAGTCAGACATTGCCTTGTAGATCAGGCACAGATCACCCCTCAGTAATTGGTAGGAAACTGAATACAGTGACATGTTGGTTATACCCTGTATTTTCTTTTTTTGTGAGAAACCTCTGAGGACGCATCAGCTGTTGCAGGTGCCTGGTGAGGTACATGCCAAAGGGTGCATTGTACTCTACTATTGGTCTGATGAGGGCTGAGTACAGTGATACTATACCATCCTTACATTTGGATGCCATACCCTTCCTTATAAGCTGAGCCACACAGGATTTCCTCACCACTGTGTACACATGGAGGTCAAAGTTCAGATTACTGTCTGAGTACCCAGATCTCGCACCACTGGGTTCACTTTTAGGGGGTTGCTGTCAATGTTATAATTTTCAGGGGTATTGATTTCCAAAAAGGTATTATAATCTTCTTTGCATTTGATTTGAGGCCATGACTCTTAACACCAATCATTAGTCTGCATCAGACCTTTCTGTAGGATATCAACATTGTTTGGAGAGTCAGTGAGTACCCCCAGCTTGCAGTCATCAGCAAACTTGGTCAGCCAAAGGCCATCTACATTTGCCTTGATATCTGAGAAGTATATCCCAAACAGGAGGGGGGGGCAGCAGTGAGCCCTGTGGTACTTCACTGATGACTGCACTCTTGCTGAATGTGGATTCCTCCACTCTAACATGTGTCCTGTCCGTGAGCCATTTGGCTGTCTGTCCATCTGGTGACATAGAGGTTTATACCCAGTTTTGTGAGTTTATCTGTAATACCCAAGTGAGGTATTGTTTTAAATGCTTTGGCCAGATCAAGGTAGATGGTATGCACTGTCTTACCCTCATCCATTGCTTTGGTGACCTTCTCAAAGAAGTCCGCCAGATTGAGCAGGCAAGGACCTACCATTGACACAGCCGAGCTGAGTTTGGTCTAGAGTCTGGAGATTTCTTATGCATCCTTTCCATAGCCTTGCATATGAGGCTAGTCAGACTTATGGGTCGTTAGTTTACAGGATCAGTTGATGGTTCCCCCTTGTGCAGAGGGATGGCCATTGCTGTCCTCCATTCTACTGTGACAAAGCCTGTCGGGAGTACTGGTTAAATAGACATCTGAGTGGGTCTACTAGGTCATGTTTCAAGCTATTTAGTTGGGCACCCTGGGTTTCCTTCAGGGTCTATTGATGCTATGTTTCTAGCTTTAGAGAGCACAGTGGTGACCTGTTATTTTTGTGGTAACAGGCAAAGGAAAGGTAGTGGGTATTTTATGGGACGTGACCACAGATGAGGAGGAGGTGAAATGTGAGCTACATTTATCGGCCAGCAGGTTTGCTGTTTCTTCTGGCTGAGTATGGGTAGTGGCATCTACAGCCAACTCAACACATTGTTGAGTGCTTCCCTTAAGATTTCAGACATAACTAAAAAAATGCTTTGTGGTTATCCTTTGCTTGGGAGGTATTTTAGTCTCATATTTAGTTTTTGAAGACTTGACTAGTTCCTCAATTTGCCTGTTGAGACAAATGAGGGATTTTTTTCTCTGTTGTGTGCCCTCTTTTTTACTTTTAGACAGAAACTTCTTCCTTCTACTGTATAGCCTATTTATCCTACAGGTCCACCAGAGTGGCTTGTTTTTCTGAGTAGACCTGGGTTTAGTTCAGTCAGATACTGCCATTTCCATGCAGTTGTTTAAGTGGTTCTACAGGACATTTGTATATACTTCTGCATAGGTCTCTGTGTTTGGGGGGGGGGGGGGGTTGAGGGAGGTTTAAAATTACCTATGCGATCACTTAGCAGGAAATTTGCCTTGGAAAAATTCTTTATGGTTTGATGGGGGTACTGCTGTTACATTTATTTCAAAGGAGACAGGACTGTGATGTGATCTTACCAATGAGGACATTACAGTTTGGGGGGGGGGGGTTGCAATACTCTCCCATGTTTGAGAGTACTGTGTCGAGGATATTTGAGCTGCCTAGTGGGAGTGCAGACCAGCTGTTCCAGAGCATTTGTGTTGACAAAGTCCAGGAATATCAGAGCCTGCATGTTTAATAGTCATATATGTTTCCCAGTTTATGGAGGGGTTGTTAAAATCACCCAGAAGTAGCGTGTTTTGCTGAATGGTAAGTGATTTGAGTAACTTCAGGTATGATGAGAGGTTTTCATGGTTCATGGTTGTGGACCTCTAGCTTGCAGTGGTCTGGTGGGGGATTTTGTCTATGTTCAGCTGGCGATGGAGTAGCTCAAGCAAGTCATCCTGCTTGACTAATCTAGTGGTGTGGTGATTTTTTTATATGTAAATGGAAACACTTCCTCTTTGTTTTTGTTTTTTTTTTTCCTTTTGAGAGGGTAGTCTGAATGTGTGATAGGTATTGTGGCCTTTCACTGCTGGATTGTTTTCTGCAGCCTTGTACCACATCTCTGGAACTGCACAGACATCAGCATCCTCCAGGGTGAGGAGACCTTCCAGGGACTGCAGTTTCTTGTTAAGACACCTAGCACTGAGCAGTAGTACCGTCAGTTTGGCATTATAAGAATGTGTTATAGTGGTAGGTCTTTTGGTTTGGCACTGTCTAATAATGGCACTATGGGGGTGGCTAATGCCTTGGCCAGTATTTGAAAGCCTAGCAACGACAAGTGCAGACCATAATTGGCAAAGCAGCATGGTCTATCAGTCATGACACACTGACAAATACTGGATCCCCTTAAAATGACACCAGTAGCTAAGACAGTTATTGAAGTCAGTCATTTTCTGATTGTATTGTGGTATCTTTGTTTGTGAGGGTAGAATCCTGCTGAGTGTGAGGCTCATTCCAGACTGCAACATGTATTCAGAGAGGATCATTATGTCTCTCTTCATATAGTCCAGGGAGGTATGTCTTGGGTCATTCACACCCACATGGACTTGCAACTTAGTCATACTGCTACTTGTGATTGAGTGACCTAAGTTCCTGTATGATCTGGTGAATCCTGGCCATTGGCAGGCAACTGACTGTAGCCCTGTCTTTATCCAACCTGATAAAGAGGGCATCTGTGTGTCTCACAATGGTGTCTGCTATGACCAAGATGTTTGAATGTGTGGTGTTTTGTCTTAAGGGTTTCTTTGTGGAGACACTGTGATGTGTATTTTAAGTGTAGTGGTTGGTGTTGCCTTGGTTTTGTTTGTATGTAGTTTCCGAGGCAGTGTACAGGATGCCTCTAAGGTTTTGGAAAGTTGCTTGTGAGTACCTCTGCATATGTGGGTTTGTGTGTCAAGACGTTATTTAGTGAGGGGAAATGATATGCATATGCTGACCATCTCTTTTTCATTTTATTTGAAGTATATGAGAGTCATGTCTCAATTTTCAGTGTAACTACATTTCTCACATACTGTGCTTGTTTCAGGATTAAGTGGTTGTCAGTATACATGTGACAATTGCCACATTGCATCAGGATGCCCATGTCTACCAGGCTGACCACAGAGATAGCAGGAAAGTGCCTATCCATGGTTTCAGGTTTTTTACTATGGGTTTAACCAGGGAGATGAGTGGAGAGGTTTAACTCAACTGGGATGACAGCACACGAAGAATGGCTGCTATACTCAGTGTGAACTGCAGCTATTCAACAGAGAGATGCTGCTCTGCATGCAACTCCGAAACTCCTACAGCAGCAGGGGGACTGGGGAAGGTTGCAGAGATGGTTATTCCAAGGGAAATTTTAACCTGATAGTGTTTGCATCTGTAAGGGGCACTGCTAGTAGTTTCTGCGTGAAGAGCATCTTAGCACAAACACTGGGCTTATATAGAAGCAGAACAACAAGTTTTACAGCAGCAAGGCTTACAGACCAATCAGGAAAACACACAATAAGCCTTCGGCCAGCAGCCCCCAACTCAAATAGGTTTGCTACAGCACACTTCTGCCACAAGAGTGCAGTCAGAAAACTCTCTTAATGTAAAAATGGTGGCTTTAGAGCTCAAGTGCAGGAAAACCACACACTCTAGATACCACTGTCTTGTAAAACTAGCAGACGTAATATAATTATTACAGCAGCAG
The DNA here is from genome assembly GCF_019279795.1 of Protopterus annectens. NCBI lineage: Eukaryota > Metazoa > Chordata > Ceratodontiformes > Protopteridae > Protopterus > Protopterus annectens. The sequence goes on from NC_056739.1 coordinate 137,112,309, forward strand.
TGGAAACAGTTCAGCTTTGAAACTCTACTAAAAATGTGAGAAATGTAACAGTTACTACAGGATTTTTATGAAATACATTAAAAATAATTAGAAGTGCAAAACAATACTTATTTTTGTTCTTTTAGCAGCGGATGGCTGTAGATGCAGCAGATTCTCTGTAATTCTCAGGCAAAGTAGTGAAACCAAGAGCAACTCTGAAGAACTGAGCCATCCAGTGGCTTGTTTACCCAGGGCTGCTGGGCTTTATGGTGGGCACATATGGTAACATAAATTCCTCTCATTACTAGAATTAATCCCTGAGTAGGGCTGGGTACTCAACACCCTTAACAATGGCAAATCCCCATGCCATTTTGGGAACAAAACTTGATGGGACAAAACCACCTAGAGCTCAGGTTTTACACTTCAGAGTGGCTAGCTGCAACACAGCACCCAGTCTGTGTTCTGTGCTGTCCTATCTACAGGGCACATTGCAGTAAAGTTAATACCTAATGTGGCCAATCTGTTTGACTCTTTTCCCCCATAGGCACCACCTAGGGCATGTACTGCTGACCATGACTGCTTTCTTTCTTAGGTGTACTCTGTTGAGTACCTTTTACGTACACCTTTGAGGGTTGAGGTGGAAACAAGGGCTTCATCTCTGCATGCCACAGAGACTGGCTGCCCCTTGCTGTTTTCTGTATTTACAAGCGGTTTGTAACACTAGATTGCATACAGCATGTTACTGCCACAGTACCTTTAAAATACTGCACAGACACAAAAGCAGATGGACTTTAGTATCCCTAGTGCTCTTTATTAAACTATCTAAAAAACAAAACAAATATATAGCGGTCTCTTTTTTTTTGTTTCCAAAATATAGAGTATTATTAACAATTATTTATATATACATATGTACATATGTATATATGGGTCTGCTTGATATGGTCAACATTTCACAATGTCAAAATTCATATTGCCAAGACCATATGATCGACATTTGAAATGTCGACCATACAAGTAGAACATAAAAAACAAAAAAAAAAAATTACCATAATGCTGCTAGCAGGGGGGCTTCGCACCTCTGCAACCCCCGTGGGGGGCTCTGCCCCCCACACCCCCTCTGGAACTTAAATGTACCAACTCCGAGATTGCACTACAGTGCAGAAGTGGAAATCTTTCCATTCCACACTGTAGGGAGATGCCGGTTCCCCATGTTCAATTTTTCAAATGTCAATCATATGGTTTCGGCCATATGAATGTCGACATTGTGAAATGTCGACCATTCGAAGGGGACCTGTATATATATATATATATATATATATATATATATATATATATATATATACACACACATACATACACACACACAGAGTGTGTGTATGTGTGTGTGTGTGTATATATATATATATATCTCAGACAGTTTATTTTTAAAAGTGTAGTATTTTGTGTGCCTGGCTGTTTTTATAATATGTTCTTGTGTCTAACAGAGATGAGTCTCTAAATGCCAACAAATCTAAAATTCTACTATTCTCTCCCTTTAAATCTCACCCTCTTGACAAAACCTCCTTCAACATTATCAGCCATGCCAACTCCACTATTGAAGTTGTTCCTTTTGCTAAACTTCTTGGGGTCACTATTGATGAACATCTCAAATTCAACACCCATATTCAGCTCAACATTAAGAAAACACATCAGAAACTTGGCATGCTATACAAGAACTCCCATTTTCTATCCCCTTCCACAAGACAGACCCTCGCCACTACCTACTTACTACCATCTCTGATGTATGGTGCCCCTCTACTAACCAACCTATCTTTCTCTATCTATCTCCTCTAAACTGGAATCCTGTTGCAACAAAATCTCAAAGTTTGCCACCAAGTCCAAGTACTCTACCCACCACTGCATGCCTCTCCACCTACTGCAATGGCTAGAACTACCTGGACTACCTCCAAATCACTACAGCACACAAACTCATTTTTAAACCCACTAAGTGCCCTGTACTAACTAATATCTTACCACTATATACCCCTCACAGAACCCTAAGATCTGCTCACCAAAATCTCATTTCTGTATACAAACCAAACCGTCCCACAGATTAACTTCTCCTATCCTTTTCCTTAGCCAAAAAATGGAATTCTCTTCATCCCTGTCTAAGAATTTCTCAAAACATTGATCACTTCAAAACCCAGCTCCAATCCTACCTCTCCAATAACAGGAAATGCACTTGTACTCTCCCTACCTAATCCTGCCTAATACTTGAATACATACATATACATAAACTACCTTCCACCTTACCCAATAGGAGTTCAATCATATTTACTGTTTTCTTACAGATTTTTCTTTCATAGCATTCTCAGAAGATTTAAAACTTCAGTATAATGGTGACTCTGTATTCTCGACCTCCAATTGTATTTACATGTAAATGTGCACTGTATACCATACTATGTTGATATTCTACTGTGCTTATGTTTTACTACATATGTTTTACTAATTGTTTAATTGTTACTATGTCTGCTATATTTTGTGGAGCTTTTCTCCCCGGGCCTCCACTGAAAAGGGCTCCTTGAGCCCAGTGGACCTCCCCAGTCATCAAACTGAAAATAAATAAATAATTTAATCAGCTGATAATAAGTATAAATTAGTTAGTGTTATTCTTTTTGATTGTTGACTTCCTGTTAAAAGGCCAGGACTTTTCCTTTCCTCCATTGTTCCTGATTCAGGCCACTGCCCTTAACTCTAAGGCTTTCGCTAGTGTTAGTACATTTCTGTTTTCTGAAGTACGAGATTTAGGCCACTGCCCTTAACTCTAAAGCTTTCGCTAGTGTTAGTACATTTCTGTTTTCTGAAGTACGAGATTTAGGCCACTGCCCTTAACTCTAAGGCTTTCGCTAGTGTTAGTACATTTCTGTTTTCTGAAGTACGAGGTTTAGGCCACTGCCCTTAGCTCTAAGGCTTTCGCTAGTGTTAGTACATTTCTGTTTTCTGAAGTATGAGGTTTAGGCCACTGCCCTTAGCTCTAAGGCTTTCGCTAGTGTTAGTACATTTCTGTTTTCTGAAGTACGAGGATACTTTGGTGTTGGGGATTTTTTTTCAACAAATTCGTTATTTGTTACCTTTATTGTTTGGCTGTTTTTAACTTAGTGCAGTTGCCTTGACTCAGGTTACCATCTTACTTAGAGTGCAGCTAGTTAGTTGTTTATTAGTAGAAGTGGTGGCTGTTAATTTGCTAACATAGATAAGGTTACTGCTTTAATCATTGTTTGAAATGCGGACACAAGATTCCCCCCAGGACATAATGGAACTGTATGTGTAGTGTGCACAGGGCTAAATCATTTATCAGCAAACTATGATACATGTAAAAAAAAGGAGTGAAAAATTAACAGTGCCAAAAGGCAGGAGAGAAGAAATAAAGGAAGAGAAAATGGAGAAAAAAAACAGGGGACTTTAGATCCAGAGAGTATAGACCTGTCTCCCCTGAAATTCCCAGGAAGGAACCTGCTGCTATCAGGACTGTCCAATAACCTGCTCCCATTTCTCCTGCTGTTTCTTCCCCAGTGGGAAATCTCTGTCCTGTCAGGCATGGTTCCAAGAAGAGCAGGCAGCTTTTCCTTAGAGCAAATGCTTTCCAAATACTAGAGGCCATCTTCAGCCCTGCCATTGCAGTCCACTAGATTGGTACAGAGCCACAGCTGTCAACATTGATTGGGATAGGATTGAACACAGCCCCATTGTCAACATCGAGTGAGATAGGATTGTACAGATCCCCACTGTCAGCATCAATTGAAATAGGATAATGAAGGCCTTAATCAAGGTCCAGTTGGACCTTGTTGTCCTCTCTTCTCCCTTCAGTCTTCAAGATATCAAGAAAAGTTTTTACCCTCCACATCTCACACTTCTAACCTGGGCCTAATCCTACCACTGGGACTATTGGCGGCAGCCATGATTCCTGTACCATTGTCACCATTGGTACTGTTTCCTTGGTACCAGTAGTCTTAGCACCAACAGCATCAGTGTAGAGAGCCACTAGGACTGAAGGCATTAATGCTAAGGGCTTTTGTCACAGGGATCATCACTGGCCTAATCGGTGTCCTTCATGGAGCATGTGTCATTGTCATTTGACCCTTCAGTGCCAAAGCCTTTCTTGAGACTGGGTGGGACTTCTGCTACAAATGCTGGGGCTGTCACATCAGAGTTGACACATGGCTCAACCAAGATGATGGTACAAATGTCCTTGGTGCCAATAACTGTGACACTGGTGTTCAAGATAGAAGTGGTTCCAAGGAGGCCTTAAAAGTTCTCAGCAGTGGAACCAGGCACCAGCCACAGACTCCTCCTACGACACCACTCATTTTGGTACCTTTGGTAATTCATCCCTGTCTGATTCAAAACCCAAGAGCCTCATTAGACTGTGAAAGTCTGGGGAAGATTCCTCCCCTTTTTGCTTGTATGAGTCCACCTCAAGCTTTTCAAGGAAAAGGACATGTAGGAGAAGCACCTAGATTGTCTGCCAGAATCTCCCACCTTAGACATGGATCTAGACAAGGGGGGGAGGTACCACAGAGGCAGAGGTGGACTTGTAGACTCGGGGCTCTGTAGTTCTTCCCCAGGGAATGAGCAACAGCATCTCATCTGTTCTGCCAGACTGTCCCACATCTGGAGCCAGAAGCCGAATATCTATGTATGCATCTGCATAGTTGGTCATCATACAGGACAGATGGATTGGGGAGATTATATCCATATGCTATACTATTCCCTTTCTAGCTATTCCAAAATCTTCCATTTTTCCACTTCATGGCATGTCAGCCAACAGAAGCCAGCAGCAAAGCTGGAAGACTCCAACCTACTTACAAGAAAAGCCATGCAAGAGGTCCCACCAGACCAGGTAGGATCCATAGTTTAAAACACATGCATTTAGTTCCCAACAAAACAAAGGACCTCAGACCTTTACTGCATCTTGGAAGACTAAATATTTGCAAAAGGAAAGCCAAGCTCTGGAGGGAGATTGGAAGTGCTCTTTGGTCCTCCAGGTTGCCTGTCTACATATAAAGATAGCAGAGGCACCCAGGACGTTCTACTCCTTCAAGTGATAGTCAAGTCACTTTCAATTCAAAGCGCACCCTTTGGCTTCACTATAGACCCTGGGGTGTTCACCAAATGCATGGCAGTGTTTGTGTCTTACCGAAGACTATTGGAAGTAAGAGTCTTTCTTTACCTAAATGCATGCCTCCTAGCCACAATCTTATGGAGTGTATTTAGTTCAGTCAAGGGGCTATTTACTTAGGCTATGCCTGATCTCAGAAATTGTAGTCAGTACTGCAAAATCACAGTTGGAGCTGTCATAAACTCTACCATTCGTAAGCTGCCACCTGAATACCAAATTGAAACTGGCCAACTTTCTGTCAAAGATTCCTCCATTTCAGTCTCTCTCAAACCTTTCTCTTCAGCAGCCATCTGCAGCTCTTGGCTTTAGAGCATTAGGACTCGTGGTAATAATGTCTGTAGTATCCTTAGCCATATTTTACAGTGGACTCTTGAGAGTTCAGTGGTCTCATTCGGAGGACCTTATGGGAAAAACGTATGGTAATCCAAGACTTGCCACAGACTCTTTCTGTGGTAGCTTCAGCACCTCAATCTGAGCAAGGGTCATGGTTGGATGTGCCTTATTTGGGGTGGAAGACATGTCTGTGACAAGATAGTCCAAAGAATGTGGACTCAGCAAGAGGCATCATTGCATATCACTGTCCTGGAGATGAGCATTGCAGTCTTTTCATGGCCTTCTTTCTCATGCATGGTGCAATTACCATTTGCTCAGACAATGTTAGTAATGAGGTACATCGAAAACCTTTGTGTGTTTGTGTGTGTGTATATATATATATATATATATATATATATATATATATATATATATATATGGGTCTACTTCAAAGCATCTAAAACCCATAACATCTAAAATCACTAGAGTGAGATGACCACACCGAGCATTCACATCACTGGAATTTTAAACAGAGAAAGGAGGCAGTTAGCCATCATGGGGGAAATTTGCCCTTTTCCCCACTATAGTGTGATCTTGGAGTTGGTAAATATAGTTGGGCATATGTGGAGGGAGCAGCCAACCCTACCTGGGTGTGTTTGACATACTTCAGTCTGTTGGTTAAATGTTGGCCATATGGCATCTATCCCGGTTTAAAATTTTAGTGATGTGAACGTTCATTTAAGTGGACATTCGATGTTGTCACCTTGATCTAGTGAGATATGGATAAGTGGTATTTCGGCAATTAGAAGTAGTAAAAGTAGACCCATATGTGTGTGTGTGTATTTATATATATAGATATATAGATATATAGATATATATATATATATATATATATATATATAGATATATATATATATGAATTCAAGAGCAGAAATGGATTAGGTTACATAAAGAATTATGAAAACTTTAGATAGGTTTTCGAAGTAGACCTTTTTCGTACACATTATTTCCTTTCTATATACCATGGGCTAAGGGAGTTTTTAATATATTCACATTTATAAAAATATATGTATTAACTAGGATTTTATTAATGTGTTGAGCTATGTTGTTTTGTTGTATGACAACGTGACTATTTTTATTGGTTGATGCATATTTGAGAGCTGTATATAAAGAGGAAATGAGTAAGGGTTTTTATCTGATGAAGTTACGATGTTATGTGGTCCAATCTCGCCTACATTCTTACTCACGGGTTCGGAGCCGAACATTGGCTCCGACTCGGCCAACTTATATTTTTCTAGCACAAAGTCTCTAATTGGCTGGGCTAACCTGGTATCCCATGTTGCACCGCTCCACAACCCTAGATCTCGTTTGCCACTCGTGGAGCTAGGACGTGGTCTCGCTTGGCTGTGGCTAAGTAGCTTTAAAACTTCTTTTTCTCACTGAAAATTGTTCGCTTTCTTCACAAGAGCTATTTTAATAGCTGTTTGCTTATTATTATCGGTGTTTTGTGGTGTAAGAGTTGTTTGTGGTATCCCTCTGTTCCTACGGGCTAGGCCCATTTAAGTTAGAGGACCTAGTCCTCCCTCCATTGTGTGGTTTGTCTGAGGTAAACGTTTGTCCCTTGCTACAGTGTGCGTCTTATCAGGTCAGAATCGTTTAACTTAGAGATTTTGTCTTTGTTGTTAGCTGTAGTTTCCCGCCTTATCCGTTGTGGCCTACAGTCCTGTTTTCTGTGCTTGTGTACTGTGGTTTGGCCGTTATGTCTAAGGATCAAAAAGAGCACAAACCCTCCAGGTTTAAGAAGTGTTCTAAATGTAGCTACAAGATGTCCGTAACAGATGGACATGCTGTTTGTGCATACTGCTTGGGGGCGATACATTTACAAGAGTCCTGTAGTTTTTGTCACGCTTTTAGCCCCAGGGTACTACAGGAGAGAAAAAATAAACTTATACTTAAGGGCCTTCTTAAGCCTTCTTTTGAGGAGTCCTTGGACTCTTCCTCTGGTTCACAGTCTAAAACCAAGACTTCTAAGGCTAAGAAAAGATCTCCGGTTCCATCAGTTACATCGGAGCCACCGGAGAAGACCACCAAATTGGACTGTACCTCCTCCACTTCCTTGTCCTCGGAGCCGCAGGAGGTAGCTGTGATTTTTGAATCTGCCTCGGCTCCTATCCTGTTAGAGCCCATTCGGAGCCGATCTCCTAGTGTCAGACAAGGATCTCCAGATAGGAGATCACAGTCACCTTCTCTCTCCTCCAAATCCTCCAGACTCCCTGATTTGGATGTGGATAAGGGTGGTCCAGAGGCTCCTGCAGTCGCCGGTTTTGGCAAAATTATTTTCGGCTCCGACCCAGTCGGCTCCGGAGCCAGTCCAGATGAGTGCACCCATGTTTCCTCCTCCGAGCACCTCCTTGTCTTGCTCCGGGTGATGTTTTGCTGGCTCCTATACCTCTTAAGGCCTTATCGGTGCCGACGTCGGCTCCTACAATGTTGGCTCCGTCCTCTGGTTTCGGAACCTGGGTTTCCTCTGTCGGGCCCGAGGGGGATACTTCGGGGCTTTTGTTGGTTGCGAGCCTCCCTCTCGGCGCTTCGGCTCGGGGAACTTCGGTTTCCGATCTTGGCCTCGGAGGTTGGTCGATCCTCGGATTCGGGGGGACCTGCCTTCGAGGCCATGAGGAGTGCACTGGCCAGATCCTCAGTCACATTACCCGGATCGGTCATTCCATCCCCTTCCATGCCAGCGAGAGCCTCTGATGTCCCCCTATCGGTTGACGGCGGAGCCCCAAGGTCTGGGGATACCCCCATGAGCGGTCCCCAACATTCTGAGGGCCCCTCAGAGTCTGTGCCTGAGGAGCCCCCAAGAAAGAAATTGTGCAAGAGGAAGCACATAGACTCCCCAGGATGAGTCCTTCACCTCTGATACCGACCTCGAGGAGTCAGAGGGGTCCCCTAAGTCGTCCTCCGATGACGTCTCTTTCTCCGACATCCTGGAGATTTTGAGGCAGAGAGGCGGCTGGTCGTCCAAAACCCCCTCTGAGGAGGAGTCTGTATTCCTCAAGGCCTTTGGGGCTCAACCCTCTCCACCCTTCGATGAGCTCCTGGATTTGATCTATCGAAGGGCGTGGGAGACTCCTGACTCAGTGGAACCTGTAACAAGACGCCCTAATAAATTTCTGTCAGCTCCCCCTGGGAAAGAGTTCCTGTCCAAAGGGGTTTCTGTGGATGCCATGTTGGTGGCGGCGGCCACTCAGCAGGATATAGCAGAGTCTTCTTCCTCCGTCCATTCTCCTAACAAGGTGTCCAGGAGTCTGGATCGGTACGGGAAGCGTACCCTCTCTTCAGCGAACTTCACACTTCGGACTCTGAACTGTCACTTTACGCAGCTCCAGAGAGATCTCCTTAAAGAGTTAGGAGATACTCTAACGGGTAACATACCTGAGGCGTTAACACAGACTGTTAACGCCCAGTTGTCTACTCTTGGCTCGATTGTCAAGTCGTCCATGAGGCTCATATCTTATGCTGCCAAAGGGGCGAGCAGGGCAGCTAGCTCAGGTGTAGCCCTTAGGAGGCAAGCCTGGATGCGCCTGTGTCATTTTGCGGAGGCCTTTAAGTCTTCCTTTACTGATGCCCCCTTTGATTGGTCCTCATTCTTTGGGACCAAAGTGAAAGACACCCTCACCAGATGCGAGCAAGAGGGAAAGACCCTGTCTGCCGTAGAGGTCAGTTTTTCCCTCCCATCCAGGCCTTACCCCAAGGCTCAGAGGGGAGGAAAAATGTGGTTCAAAAAGTCACCAAAGTCTTTCCCTGCCGGTCAAGGTGAGTCCCCCTCCAGAGGCAGAGGAGGGGGTGGCTATTCTGGGAGACGCCACCCTAGGGGCAGAGGTGGCCCTCACAATTTGGGAGACCATGATTCCTTTCGCAGGCCTTCCTATCATCGTCCCTGATGCATTGCCCGACTGTGCTATTCCGGAGCCAGTCGGGGGCCACATTTCGTTGTACCCGGAAGCCTGGGCAAGTATCACTCAGGATCGATGGGTGCTTCGTATAGTTACTGGAGGTTATTCCATCCCCTTATTGTCAGACTCTCTCCACCAAAGAGAATCCCAGACGTTCCACCCAGTCAAAGGGATCACGCAAAACTAGAAATCTCAAAGTTGTTGGAAAAAGGAGTCATCCAATCGGTCCCCCCAGACCAGATCGGATTAGGGACTTACTCAAGACTCTTTTTGGTGCCGAAAAAAACAGGGGACCTGAGACCCATCTTGGATCTCAGCCGACTGAACCGCTACGTTCTAAAGTCCAAGTTCCGAATGGTCACCCTTCAGTCTATTTTTCTGTTACTAGGAATAGAAGTATGGATGTGCTCCATCGATCTCAAGGATGCTTACTACCATATCAAAATGGACAGGGAATCCAGGAGTCACTTATGCTTCTGGCTGGGAGCCAGTCATTTCCAGTTTCGTGCCCTGCCCTTTGGCCTCACCACAGCCCCAGGGTGTTCACCAAGTGTTTGGCAGTGGTGACAGCTCACCTGAGACGTCAAGGATTCCAAGTGTTTCCATACCTGGACGACTGGCTCCTCACCGCCCCCACCAGGCATCTTCTCATTCAGGCCAGGGAAAAGACCATTGCCCTTTGTCATCAACTAGGAATTACCTTGAACTGGGGAAAGTCTGCCTTGCTGCCCTCACAGCGTGTCACATTTATAGGCACAGAGCTAGACACCGTTCACATGCAGGCTTTCCTGCCTCAAGAAAGGATAGAGGTGTTGCAGGGTCAGGTTTGCGCGTTGCTACCCCTCAAGAAGGTTCAGGCCAGATGGGTCCTACAGCTCCTGGGGTCCATGGCAGCCACCATTATGTTAGTGCCCCTGGCCAGATTACACATGAGGCTTCTGCAGTGGCTTCTCTCAGCCCAATGGTCCTTTCAGAAACTCCCCCTGTCCCATCTGATCCTACTCCCCGATCGGTGCAAACAGGACCTCTGTTGGTGGCTGAGTCCCACCAACTTGAACAAAGGGAATCCATTTATTCCTGACTCCGGTTGCCACGGTGACCACGGACACCTCCCAGATAGGGTGGGGGGGGCATTATCTGGGCAGGACGGTCCAAGGCACCTGGCAGGATCACGAGGTACATCTGCACATCAATGTTCTAGAGATGAGAGCGGTGTTACTGGCGTTGCAAGCACTGCAGAGCTCTCTTCCCCTAGGAATGATTGCAATTCACTTGGACAACATGCCGGTCGTGTGGTACCTGAACAAGCAAGGAGGAACCAGGTCTTACCCCCTATGCAGAGAGGCCATGCGAGTGTGGCAGTGGGCAGAGTCTTCCCGACGGTTCCTAGTGGCTATGCACATTCCGGGGAAGGCCAGTGTGATAGCAGACAGGCTGAGCAGAGCTATTCTGATGCCTTACGAGTGGTCCCTGAACCGCCGAGTTGCGGAGCAGATTTTCAACAGGTGGGGTCAGCCTTGCTGTGACCTTTTCGCCAATCCCCACAATACCAAGTGCAGCAACTACTTCACTCTGATCCCCCCACAGGGAGAGTCACCCAGGGATGCTCTAGTCCACGATTGGCCTCTCGGTCTGCTCTATGCTTTCCCTCCATTTCCTCTGCTACCAAGAGTGATCCAGAAAGCCATTTCCTTGGGAAGCAAGATGATTCTTATTGCCCCACACTGGCCACACCAAGTCTGGTTCTCCTTTCTTCATCAGTATGCAGTGGACAGTCCTTGGACTCTGGATCCAGCACCAGACCTACTGACACACATGTCGGGACAGTCCCATCCCACCCTGAGGACCCTCAGGTTGACAGCCTGGCTACTCCACTTCCATCTTTAGTCAGACTTCATCGTTTTTCACCTGAGGTAGTACACATTTTATCTTCTTCTCATAAATCTTCTACCAGGAAGATTTACTCCAGCAAGTGGAAAAGATTTTCAATTTGGGCTCGGGCCAAGGGACTGGATCCTTTCACAGCCCCCATCCCAGCTGTTTTAGATTTTGTATCCACTCTTTCAACAGGGTTGTGCTCCTGCTACCATTAAGGTTCAACTGGCCGCTATTTCCAATTTTCATACCTCTTACGAACCTTCTCTCATGGCGCATAAGCTATGTAAGGCCTTTTTGAGGGGCACCTTGTTGCTTCGGCCTCCTGTGTCAGAACCCAGCATGCCATGGGATTTCAATTTTGTGTTACTGGCCCTGACATCATCACCTTTCGAACCAGCTGCCACCTGTGATTTAAAATTTCTGTCTTGGAAGACTGCATTTTTAATAGCTATCACATCAGCCAGACGGGTGTCTGAGATTCAAGCATTGTCCATCAAATCTCCGTATTTAATATTTCATAAGGACAGGGTTTCCTTGAGACCTAACCCTTCCTTCCTTCCGAAGGTAACCTCTGCCATAAACCTCAATCAGTCCATTGAGCTGCCAGTTTTCTTTCCTCAATTTTATAACAAGGCGGAGTTTAAGTTTTATCAATTGGACGTACACAGGCATCTTCGTTTTTACTTGCACAGGACTAAACAACTTTGTAAGTCTGACCAACTCTTTGTGTCCTTCTCAGAAAATAGAACAGGTTTCCCTGTTTCTAAGATTACAATTTCCAGGTGGATTTCTGAATGCATCTCCTACGTTTCCTCGTCGGCAGGCAGAGAGTTACCGTTCCCTGTCGAGGCTCCCTCCACTAGGGCAGTTTCAGCTTCAGTAGCTTATCACTCCAGACTATCCTTGGATGAAATTTGTGCTGCAGCCACGTGGGCTTCTCCCCACACCTTCATTACTCATTACAAATTAGACATGGCTTCTAGGGGGCCGGGCTTCCTTTGGTTCCACTGTTCTCAGGAGCATCTTCCATTGAGCCTCCCAGTATAGAGGTGCTAGGGATGCTGTCCCGTGAGTAAGAATTTAGGCGAGATTGGACCACATAACATCTACAAGTTATGTACTCACCATAACGCTTGATGTATGTGGTCCATCTCGCCTCACATTCTTACGTTCCCTCCCACCTTTCCCCCTCCTGGAGGATTTGGAGGTGACATTTGTTTCCGGACCCTTCGGTATTGGTTATTTTTCTTTGCGGCCCTGGTTAGTGTTCTACTCTTCTGACTGTGGTTGTGCATGAGGTGTGACTATGAGCTGCTGCAAACTAGATCTGGGGTTGTGGAGTGGTGCAACATGGGATACCCGGTTAGCCCAGCCAATTAGAGACTTCGTGCTAGAAAA
>NC_056739.1:137129989-137227489 GCF_019279795.1 Protopterus annectens
CCAGACACCCTAAGGGTTCCAGGTACCAGGCTCAAGACTCATACAGGTCAAAGCAATGGGGCACATCCACCTCCAAATCTGGAGGAGATAAAGCACAAACCTACAGAAAGCAATCCCAATGACTTCCCTCTGCCTACACCAAGCACTTATCTTTTGGCAGCACCCATGGGGGGAAATTAGCACTTTTTGCTCAAAATTGGCAGTTAATAACCCAGGACAAGTGGGTACTAAACATCGTATCACAGGGATACAGATTCCATTTCCGCACTCTGCCAATGACAAATGGTTGGCCAGATTTGCCAAAAAAACAATGGGCAGAGGCACAGAAACAGGTTATGCCCCTCATGGATATGGGGGCCATTCAGACAGTACCAGAACAGGAAAAAGGACAAGGTTTTTACTCGACTGTTCTTGGTACCCAGAAAGGACAAGGCCTGGCAGCCAATACTGGATTTATCGATTTTGAACACATACCTGGACATTCCAAAATTCAAAATGCTCAATTTGCAACAGCTTCTGCCCATGCTGGGCAAGAATGCTTGGCTGGTGACTTTAGACCTAAAAGAGGCATATCTGCATGTCCCAGTAAGACAGTCGTGCAGAAGATACCTCAGATTTAAGGCTGGCTTAATGCATTACCAATTCTCTGCACTGCCCTTTGGCTTATCTACTGCGCCCAGGGTCTTTACAAAGTGCCTGGCACCAGTAATTGCATTTTGCAGACAAAGAAGTATTCAAATATATCCTTACTTGGACGACTGTCTCATTCAAGCAGAGAACAAGGACACTCTTCTACGATATCTGGCATTTGTGAAAAGGCTTCTAACATGCCTAGGGTACACAATAAATGAAAAGAAATCACAACTGGTACCCTTTCAAAAGATAACATTCCTGGGTGCAAGCTTGAATACAACTGCCCAGATGGCTTACCTCACGCCAGACAAACAAAGGCAATTGACTTCTTACTTCAAACTGATGGCACCAAAAACCCAGTCTTCTGGAAGGCAAATTCTGCAGGCTCTGAGCTTCATGACATCCTGCATCCTACTAATTCCATATGCAAGACTGCATATGAGGAAACTTCAATGGTACCTAAAAAGTTTATGGAGTCAACATTCACACAGTCTGGAAACTGATTCCTCTCATCCCCTGCCTGCAACAGGAGTTTCTATGGTGGGCAAAAGCCTGTCACCAAAACATGGGCCGGCCCTTTACTCTACCCCCTGCCAGCCAAACCTTAACAGACGCATCAGAGTATGCCTGGGGGGGCCCACATGGCAGGAAGATGCATTCAGGGCGTATGGGCACCCAATCAAATGCATCTACATATCAACCAGAAAGAGATGCTAGCTGTTCAAAATGCCTTAACAGCCTTCAAGGACTTACTTCATCCAGGACAACTACTGATAAAGATGGACAACACCACAGCCATGTGGTATATAAACAAGCAAGGGGTCACACACTCATACCCCCTTTGCAGATTAGCCATGGCACTATGGGACACAGCTTTGACCTACCAAATAAATCTTCAAGCTCAATTCCTGCCAGGAAAACAAAACACTCTGGCAGACAATTTAAGCAGAAATCTTATGGACCCTCACGAGTGGAAACTAAATCCACAAGTCTTCAGCATGATAGCAGAGAAATGGGGGAGCCCAAACATAGACCTATTTGCCTCTCCACAAAATTATCAACTGGAAAGATTCTGCACAAGGACTTATCACAGACAAGCATGGAAAGTGGACGCCCTATCCTTCAGTTGGAAAAATCTATCATCAGATCCTGTACAATCAACTACAGACTCTGAACCTGGTAGCATGGCTAATCCTGTAATCATACAGACAACACCTCTCAGTAAAGCTGTGATAGATGTCATTTTGGAAGCCAGAAGGCCTAGTACTAGAAAATCTTATGCTGACAAATGGAAGAGATTCTCTGCTTGGAATCGAGCACAAGGAACTGATACAGCAGAACCGCATATCCCTCAGATATTACAATACTTAACGGAGATGCTTGACAAAGGCCTATCTTTCTCATCAATCAAAATCCATGCCTCTGCTGTTTTGGCTCATTACAATACAGAGCCACCAATCTTTTCTCATCCTTTACTAAAGCAGTATCTTAGAGGAGAAAATAATTTAAGGCCTCCTAGAAGATCACCATTACCTACATGGGACCTCAATTATGTGTTGGAAAAGCTCACCCTGCCTCAGTTTGAACCAGCTGCTACCACTGATATAAAGTCCTTATCATGGAAGACAGCTCTGCCACAAGCAATTACTTCAGCAAGAAGTGTTTCAGAGCTACAGGCCCTCATGGCTGTGGAGCCTTTTATCATAATTTACCCAGACAGGGTGTCTCTGAGGATAAATCCTACCTTTATGCCTAAGGTCGTTTCCAGTGTGGCTCTTAACCAAACAATTCATCTGCCAGATTTTTATCCAAATCCGCAGAACAAAGGGGAGAGAATTCTGCATTCCTTGGACGTGCACAGACATCTAAGATTCTACTTGAGCAGGACTAAAGCTCTAAGAAAAACTGAACAATTACTAGTGTCATATGCTGCAGGATCAGAAGGAAAGGCTATTTCAAAGCAGACAATTTCAAAGTGGATAAGCCACTGCATTCGTTTCTGCTACTTACACCATGGCAAACCTGTGCCCAAGGGTATTAGGTCTCACTCCACCAGGGCTGCAGCTACTTCAGCAGCCTTTCTCAGAGGAGTACCAACCAAGAACATTCTAGAGGCTGCTACTTGGAGCTCTGTTCACACCTTTACAAAGCATTACCATTTGCCTCTCTACTTTGAGTCCAGGGCAGGCTTTGCCACTGCAGTGCTGCAGGGCCTTATAGCCTCACCTAATGCTGTTTAGCTCTAGCCTCCCAACCATAGCTTTGGGATCCTACCTAAATGTAATGACTTAAACAGTGAAACACGAAGAACATAGTACAGTTGTGTACACTTACCATAAATGTAGATGTTCGAGTGTATTCACTGTTGCAGTCCAGGTTACCCTCCCGCCATCCCCCTGTGATTCTACAGTTTATCTTTCCTTCTCTATCTTCTACAACCTATGTGGTGTGTTTGCTTGTAGATGAAGATAGTTTATATTGATGCATGTATATATATATATATATATATATATATATATATATATATATATTTAGAATATTGCTACCTTTTTGGGGGCACCTGACATTGGGGGCAAGAAAAACTAAAGAAAATGGCGTCGGTTGCATGTTTTATACCCCTGACGTCATGGAAGAGAAGACAGCAACTGACGCAGGACCCAAGACTTTGGAATTCAGGCCAACTGAGGGCAACCTGCCAGCAGATTATCCAAATGTAATGACTGCAACAGTGAATACACTCGAACATCTACATTTATGGTAAGTGTACACAACTGTACTTTCCTTCAATTCTTCATCTCTTGGCAGAGATGTTTCATAAAAGCCCATTTTTTCTACTCTAAGAGTTCACTTTGTGGCTGTTTTCAGTTTTCACCAAGTGTTTAATCTTGTTTCCGTAGCATGATAGACAAGGTTTTTTGTTGGCTACCTTCTTTCTGAGACTGTTATACTGTTATTCAGTGATTCAGCTCCCCCATGGGATCTTAATTTAATTATAAAAAATCGTAAAAGTTCACTTTTCAACTTGCAGCGAAAGCGGAACTTGAGTGACTTTCCTGGAAAATGTCATTCATAGTTGTTGATCACTTTGACTAGGAGAGTATCAGAACTGTATGCTTACTCACGTCAACCACCATATATAGTTTTCCACAAAGAAAGGGTAACACCAAGACCAAATCCGACCTTTATGCCAAAGGTGGCTTCTAATCCAAATTGGAATCAGTCCATAAACTTACTAATTTTTTTTCTACAGTTTTTTAGCAGTGGAGAATACAAGTAGCACTGCCATGATGTTCAAATACAGCTATGATTGTACCTACAACAAAGAAAAGGGAAACGTTGACCAGCCACTCATTTACTTTGATCCTAACAAGCTTGGCCAGATAGTTAGAAAAGTTACATTTTACAGAAGACTGATGGTTATAGTTCTAGTAATAAAGAACTTTAAGAATTTCAGGACAAACCTACAGCCTACTCCATAAATAGTAGCTGCATCCTCAGCCTATTTTAAAAAAATACTGGTGATGATATGTGCACTGCTCTGACATGGACTTCACTGCAAGCTTTTGTAAGACTTTACATGCTGGATGTTGTCTCAAGGTCCTGGTCTTCCATCAGAGCCACCATCCTTTGTGGCTTTCTGTCATGATTCCACTCAAGTTGTACTGCCTGTGACTCGGCCACGATCTTCCTCTGTATGGACATACCCATTCACTTTTCCCCTCCTTATTTTTCAGTCCAATCCATCCAACTCTGCTGGACAAAATCAGAAGCCTTTGAGGTGTCTATGAGCCAGGGAGTACTGGTGCAAGACACCATGATAGTTCTTATTCTCTTAGAGTGATCTACTAATCATTTACCTCTATCTGAAGAACAAAAGGAGGGGAGTTGCATTATGGGAGTGAGGGGTGGAGCTTAATGAAGGCTGGAAATTTTGAGGCAAGACAAGATGAGAAGGACACTTTTAGGCTAAACTAGGAAAACCTTTTGGAAATAACCTGCAGTAGACCTGAACCAAGGTACAAGTATTTTATTTATCTGCTAACCAGATAAGCCTACTGGACAAAGTTTCCCTTTTCAGGTGCACTTTCTGGTTAAGTGACTAGATCAGAGATGCTCAGCAGGTATGTGAAGTGGAAGGAATCAAACCCTGTACCTATCCCTGATCACAGGAAGCAACTAAGAGCCTTAATCCTCAACTGCCAGACAGTAAATAGTTATAAGTTTGTATAAAGTTACTGAAAGCACTGGTTAAAGTGTTCCTAAAGGAAGAAGTCAGAATGGGTGTGGGGTGTACTTTGTTTGGCAGTGTTAGTAGCGAATGTCCTGTTCCTGTGATGCGTTGTGCTGCAACTCGTGCTGCTCTGCAGTGATGAAACTCAGTTATGCATATTCTGCATGGCGCTGAAATGCATTAATGTAAACTTACCCAACTAAGAATCACTCAGCCGAGCATGTCAATCAACCGCTCCGACCATACCAATGTGTGCAAGTATGTAGTCCAGGCTTGTGCATGTACAGACATAAGGACAGGCACATATTTACTCAGGCATTCTCACACACACACGCGCTTGCACATATTCTGTCAGCACATTATGCAGCCATAACCTTAATGATAATACCAACAGGTCACATCCGAGAGTGGGCATAAAACTGCAGAAATTCTTATGTGCTTTTATCACACACACACACACACACACACACACACACACACACACACACACACACACTCTTAATCAGATCTACTACTGTGTACATTCACCAATTGTGCACAATGAATCGGTTCTCACTGCTAATAGCTGCATACAGTTGCACATTTTCTACACTGCTTTGCATGGATCTCACACAGCATAGACATCTCTCAGTCATCGTATTACATGAGAATCCCTGTAGAGTATTGTACTTGAGTGTTTAAGACCTGTTCCACAGAGTTCATATTTATCTGCTGTGTCAGAAATACTCGCTGCTGTTCAGTGTAACACTGAACTAGAGAGAGGAGAAGGCACTCTGAATCATAGACCATACTGTGCAAGACCACTTGTGCGGCTTTGCTTAGTATACAAGATGTCTGTGAATCCTACAGTATAATCGCATGCAAATTAATACTACCGCACAGTGTTATCCAGAATATGATATGATGCTTCCTGGGTTATTTTTGGCCATTTAATTTGTGCGCCAACGGAAAAAAATGATGAGCTCTAACTGCATATTTAAGTCTGATGTTTGCCTTTGTGGAGTCGACTGCAAAAATGTACATTTGATAAAAAGATGGGGGTTCACAGCAGCAGGGATTCTGTTAAAACATAATGCTGCTTTCTTCTGTGTCCAGAAAAAGAAACAGTCGCCCGTAGGAACCTTTGCTTGGTACCATTCCAGGATCCCTCTGGCTGAAGATTTTAGTTTGCTGTATGCCCAAGGCATGTTCCGTTATAGAAATGACTGTACCCCACAGAATGTAACAAGTGGGGTTAATAGAGGAAACTGTAGAACAATACAGTGTCACAGGTTTCCCAAGAGCCTGTTACAAATAGACATTTGTTGCGTAATACTTGGGGGATCTGCTGTCATTGAGACTGTATGTGCACACTCTCTGTGAGAACAAGATATTAATTGATGATAGCAAATTAATAAAAAGGAAGATGAGTGTAACTTGATCCACAATCCGGCTTGTGAAGTATTCATGTTTGGGGGTGGAAGAGTTTTTGCAGTCCGCAAAGAGAGTAGGCAGTTCCCAAAATTGTTTAGACAAAATACCAGATTGAAGTAGAAATGGTTTTCGTAGTTCTTCTCTTGTTACTTAGTAATATATCTTGAAAAAGAACTGTGCCTGCTGTAGGTAATGAAAAAAAATGACGAATTGGTGTGTTAACAGCTGGTCAGACTTGAATTTAGAAATTAAGGATATTGTATTAACAACCTTGATAAATAAAATCAGACAGTCCAGTTGACCAGCTCTGTAGCAAAGAAGGATGAAGATCTGAGTACAGCCAAGATGGTCTGAGTTGGACTAGTGCCTCAGTCACTAGAAGAGTCGGGTAAGTGAGGGTAGGAATAACCACCATACACTGGCTTGCACATCCTGCAAGGGGAAATGATGGTCCTGGTTGGCTGAATTGCATGACAACAGTGGTCGTGAGACTGGGAGACATGAGATTGGTGATCTAAACTGTTGTAGGTATGTGTGTAGGAGCAGGTACATACCATATAAAGGCATATAATGCCCCACAGTCATGTAGGTGCTCATATAAGCCACTACGGGAAGGATTGGGGAATGCATCTGCAAATTCTCTGACTCCCTGCATGATAGCCTTCCAAGATAAGAGAGCTGATGGTTTCCAGTCAGTATGAGGGGAAAAAAAGTGGCTTCAAAAAACAGACCAGTTGAAAGTGATTGTTCACAGCAAATATGGCGAAAGCAGAGATGCAAAATATATTGCTAAAACTTCATATGTAATTTGGATGTGGCACTGTTAACAGACTACAGAAGATGATGGTTAGCTTAAGCATTATAAATCTGAAACGCGTTATCTGTTTTATAGGAGATTGCGCACATTTCACAACTGTTCACAAAGTATAGCAAGGGTATGCCAAGACCAGCTGTGGAATTACTACGAGCAGGAAAGTACAGTGAACTTGTAACCATGGACTTACACAGCAAAGAACGGTGAAGTTGTAACCATGGACTTACACAGCAAAGAATGGTGAAGTTGTAACCATGGACTTGCACAACAAAGTACAGTGCACTTGTAACCATGGACTTACACAGCAAACAACGGTGAAGTTGTAACCATGGACTTACACAACAAAGTACAGTGAACTTGTAACCATGGACTTGCACAGCAAAGTACGGTGAAGTTGTAACCATGGACTTACACAACAAAGAACGGTGAAGTTGTAACCATGGACTTACACAGCAAAGAATGGTGAACTTGTAACCATAGACTTACACAGCAAAGAACGGTGAAGTTGTAACCATGGACTTACACAACAAAGTACAGTGAACTTGTAACCATGGACTTGCACAGCAAAGAACGGTGAACTTGTAACCATGGACTTACACAGCAAAGAATGGTGAACTTGTAACTATGGACTTACACAGCAAAGAACGGTGAAGTTGTAACCATGGACTTGCACAACAAAGTACAGTGAACTTGTAACCATGCACTTACACAGCAAAGAATGGTGAACTTGTAACCATGGACTTACACGGCAAAGAACAGTGAAGTTGTAACCATGGACTTGCACAACAAAGTACAGTGAACCTTTAACCATGGACTTACACAACAAGGTACACTGAACTTGTAATCATGGACTTACACAGCAAAGAACAGTGAAGTTGTAACCATGGACTTGCACAGCAAAGAATGGTGAAGTTGTAACCATGGACTTACACAACAAAGTACAGTGAACTTGTAACCATGGACTTACACAGCAAAGAACGGTGAAGTTGTAACCATGGACTTACACAGCAAAGAACGGTGAACTTGTAACCATGGACTTACACAGCAAAGAACGGTGAACTTGTAACCATGGACTTGCACAACAAAGTACAGTGAACTTGTAACCATGGACTTACACAGCAAAGAAAGGTGAAGTTGTAACCATGGACTTACACAACAAAGTACAATGAACCTTTAACCATGGACTTACACAACAAGGTACACTGAACTTGTAACCATGGACGTACACAGCAAAGAACGGTGAAGTTGTAACCATGGACTTACACAACAAAGTACAGTGAACTTGTAACCATGGACTTACACAGCAAAGAATGGTGAAGTTGTAACCATGGACTTACACAGCAAAGAACGGTGAAGTTGTAACCATGGACTTGCACAACAAAGTACAGTGAACTTGTAACCATCGACTTGCACAACTAAGTACAGTGAACCTGTAACCATGGACTTGCACAGCAATGAACGGTGAAGTTGCAACCATGAACTTACACAACAAAGTGCAGTGAATTTGTAACCATGGACTTACACAGCAAAAAATGGTGAAGTTGTAACCATGGACTTACACAACAAAGTACAGTGAAGTTGTAACCATGGACTTACACAGCAAAGAATGGTGAAGTTGTAACCATGGACTTACGCAACAAAGTACAGTGAACTTGTAACCATGGACTTACACAGCAAAGAAAGGTGAAGTTGTAACCATGGACTTACACAACAAAGTACAGTGAACCTTTAACCATGGACTTGCACAACAAGGTACACTGAACTTGTAACCATGGACTTACACGGCAAAGAACGGTGAAGTTGTAACCATGGACTTACACAGCAAAGACCGGTGAAGTTGTAACCATGGACTTACACAGCAAAGACCGGTGAAGTTGTAACCATGGACTTGCACAGCAAAGACCGGTGAAGTTGTAACCATGGACTTACACAACAAAGTACAGTGAACTTGTAACCATGGACTTGCACAGCAAAGAACGGTGAAGTTGTAACCATGGACTTACACAGCAAAGAACGGTGAAGTTGTAACCATGGACTTACACAGCAAAGAACGGTGAAGTTGTAACCATGGACTTGCACAACAAAGTATAGTGAACTTGTAACCATGGACTTACACAGCAAAGAACGGTGAAGTTGTAACCATGGACTTGCACAACAAAGTATAGTGAACTTGTAACCACAGACTTGCACAGGAAAGAACGGCGAAGTTGTAACCATGGACTTACACAACAAAGTATGGTGAACTTGTAACCATGGACTTGCACAGCAAAGTATGGTGGACTTGTAACCATGGACTTGCACAGAAAAGTACGGTGAACTTGCAGCATGATTTAGATCCAAAATGTACGATTCTTTCATATAACTGATCTTTTTTTACCTCTTTCAGTGCAGAAGGCATTGTGACCACAAAGAAACCCACTAAAACTGTTAAAAAGGTTATTTACTTGTGGGTTGCATCAAAAGTTTTATAGTGATAGTGGAGGTTAGTTCAACATTGAAGAAATTTTAGTTTCAACTAAGAATTTAAGCAATGAAACTAAAATAACAGCTGCCTACAGACAGTGGAGTAATAGACTTTTAGATAAGTAACTGTTGTTCAGTTAACCCAGAGAATTAAGATTTTGAGCTGTTAATGAGCTGTACAGGGTTTGATTCCATCCAGTTCCATATTCTTACTGGGTGACTCTGACCAGACTGACACTGTCAGTTAACCTGATAATGTTCCCAAGTCACCTCTGAAAAAGAACACTTGTGTCCATTGAGCTTATACAATTAAAAGACTTAAAACAACAAAGAACCATTGATCCCAAAAATGTTGTTTAAAAGAGAAAATACGTAATTGCGAATCTGCCATAGAGTGGGTTTTATGGCGTGCAGTGGTTTTACATAAGGAGGATGCTCAGAGAGGATTTCTGGAGCTGTATGCAAAAGCTTACAACATATAGATAAAAGATGAGAGACGTACTACAGATAGTAAACTGAGCAGAGTAGAAAGGTGCTGGAGTTATCACTGCACACAGTATATGGCAGTCATTGTGAAACACAGATGTACATATACTGTTTGAACCCTAAGATTGCACATGATAGTGATGGTGAATTATCTGGTGGCCATTACCTATCATGGACACCACTGTCAGAGCAGGTCATGTGACAGATGCACTGAAAATTAAACAAGAGCAACTATTAGTCGTACAGCATGTTCTCCTAAAGAAACAGCAGACATAGTTCATCCCCTGAGTCAACATGAATGCCATTCTTTGAAATCGGGCCAGAGTGTCATAAGCATGGGCAGAAAATGTAGCATGGTCTGTAAAATAAACGTGGACACATTGTAGCATGGTCTGTAAAATAAACGTGGACACAAAATGTAGCATGGTCTGTAAAATAAACGTGGACACATTGTAGCATGGTCTGTAAAATAAACGTGGACACATTGTATCATGGTCTGTAAAATAAACGTGGACACATTATAGCATGGTCTGTAAAATAAACGTGGACACAAATTGTAGCATGGTCTGTAAAATAAACGTGGACACATTGTAGCATGGTCTATACAGCAGTCATCCTTAGATATATAGGAAAGGCACAAGTTAGAATCCAGTGCTGGTATAATGTGTCCTATACCAAACCTGAGGAAATTACTGCCAGTGTAGTAATGTCAGCCAATTTACTGAGAGTTTTGTGGACAGGACAACTCGCCTTCAGATGAGGATGTTCTCGAAATGAAGTACATCTATCTTCATGATGAAAAACAAAATCAAATATGCAAGGGGGTGGGGAGGGGAGGTGAGTGTTTAAAAAATGAAAAGATATGAGACAAAGAACAGGATTCAGTCAGCCCAAGCGTGAGCAAATAAGGCTGTAGTAAAAAGGGGCATTTAACATAACCGCTGAAACCAGTGATTCAGTGACACATTAGCTGCAGTGAAGAAAGACCTCTTTACTGGCATGTCTCTGAATTGCTCACTGATTACCACAGCCACTAAAAAGCATTTTGGCTGCAGTAATCACTGTTGGCAAGCCCATGCATTGCATTGGCACAGGGATAATAATCATTCATTCTCTGACAGACAGATATACACACACATTTCCAAACCTCTCATCTGCCTTTGATTGATCAGAATGTCAGATTTTGCCTCTTCCATTCCTTTTGTTCCTGTCAAAGGGGAATGAGTCAAGTGATGTCAGACATTAGAATTTCAAACTCCTGTCCATGCAGTTGCAGCTTTTTTTTTTTTTTTTTTTTACAAAATCTGTTGTATTACTCGTGTTAGGGATTATATGTTTCCTGGTGTCTAGTACCCCCCACCCAATATTGCAACCAGTGCTCACTACTCTAGGGCAAGTTGAGAGGAATGGAAACCCCTACTGTCCCTCATTTACACACAGAAACACCAATACACACATGCTCACAGACATTCTGCGAACAATCCCCCTCCTGATGATCCCACACAAGTACACACTTACTGATTCACCCATACACATGCACACTTACCTTTCCTGTCATCTAACTCTCTCTCCTAATGTGGCCACACAGACAGATACACACACACACACACACACACACATACACACACACACCTCATTTGCAAAACTCCTACCTCTGCATATACTCATACATGCAGCCACACACAGACACATATACATACATACCCTGAACACAACCTGTCTGCTAAACTCACAGGTATTTGTGTCTAATGCAGTCTCACACATGGAAGGTAATGGGTGAACATAAGCTTTATGGAATGTTAATTAACGCATCTGATGGTGGTGGTGGTTTACACAGCCAGGGGGGTATCTGTAGGATCATAGGAAGTTACTAAGCTAATGGCCATAGGGTCCTTACAAGCCTAACCAAGTTCTACCCTTATTTCCACGATCAGCACCTATTGCCTCTGTCCAAGAGGGACACAGGTGGAACCCCTGAGGTGAATTTACGGTTACCCATCCAGATTGCATTTGAAGAGGGCCAATGAGGTGCTCTGTTTGACATGAAGTGGGAGCCTGTTCCAAAGGTGTGGTAACCTCTTTGAGACAAATCTGTCCCTCCAGCAGGTTCTATTAATGTCACATACCAGGTTAAGGTCTTTAGAGCGAGTAACCTGTGTACCATTTGACTTGCAGATATGCAGCATTTCCAATAAAGCTGGGTCAGAAACTGCCTTATATGCAAGCCAGAGATCGCCTCTGAGTAGTCTGTATGAAACAGAATAAATGACGGTGATTTCAGATGATCCACATAGCACAGATGCTGAAGACCTCACATTTTCCGTGTGAGAAACCTTTGTGGTCTCTGCAATTGCTGCAGGTGCTTGGAAAGGTACATACCAAAAGGGGCATTGTACTCTATTGGTGGCCTGATGAGGGAAGAGTACAGGGAGGTTATAACTTCTTTTTTTTTTTTTTCTAGAGGCAATACTGTGACTTATGAGTTGAGCAATATAGGGTGCCCTTCTTACCACTGTGGAGACATGGTGACCAAGGGTAAGGTTGCTGTCAACTTGTGTGCCCAGATCTCTCACCACTGAGTGCATACTTAAGGTGTTGCTATTGATGTGGTAGTTAGCAGGAACATTTGTTTGCATTCAGTTTAATGCCATGACTTTGGCACCAATCATTTGTTTGTGTAAGACCCTGTTGTAGGATGTTGACATCATTGGGAGATTCTATGACCGCTCCCAGTTTGCAGTCATGTTGAACACCACTGGTTACAGGTCTGCTGTTGAAGATGGATTCCCCTGTTTTGACTGTATGGGTTCTCTATCCGTTAGCAACCCATCTAATGATGTAAGGGCTGATACCTAGTTGGGTGAGTTTGTCAATGATGCCTGAGTGGGGGATAGTGTCAAATGCCTTGGCTAAGTCCAGGTAGGCTATATGCACAGATTTTCCCCTGGTCCAGGGCCTTAGTGACTGTCTCAAAGAAGTCCACCAGGTTTAGCAGGCATGATCTCCCTTTGACAAATCAATGCTGAGTAGGGTCAAGTGTTTGCAGATTACCTGCATCTTTGTTGATAAGGTCCATGATGATTCGCTCCATGGCCTTGCAAATAAGGCTAGTCAGGCTAATAGGTCTATGTTTCCTGGGGTCAGTAGGAGCACCACCTTTCTGCAAGGGAATAACTGTGGCCATTTTCCATTCAGCTGGGATGAAGCCAGTGCTTAGCCTATGACTGAAAAGAGTAGCCAATGTGGTTGCTAATTCTTCTTGGACCCCATATAGGATGCAGTCTGGGATGTTATCAGGTCCCATAGATGCTGTGTTTTTACAATTGGAGAGGGTGTTTACAACCTGCTGTTTAGCGATACAGGGTGGGGGACAGGTGGTAGGGATGTCATGGAGTACGTGTGGCGGGGACAGGGGAATGAAGTTTCCACAGAACCTGTTGACCAAGAATCACTTGGCTGAGCAGATCACTTGCCACGGCATTTCTGGGGGAGAACACATGACTCATTATCCTGTACCTCTTGTCTGGAATACATTTACATTTGTAGTAGGCCAGTGGCGGCTCACTATGGTGCTGTACCTCATCAAGTTAAAGCACTGCTGTAGGGCTATGATTCCAAAATGGCTACTGCTGGTGATAAAATGGGGTTTACTACTGCTGGTAACATTTCTGAATCCCAGGAAAAGTGTTCCACATGGTTGGGATGTACCTAAAAGCAATGCCATAGTAAGGCATTATGCCCAGAAGTTGTCTAGTGACTGCAGGTTTTAAGCAGCTGGATATGTCGGAGCATCCCAGAGAGTCCTGCACATTATTCACCAAATCATTAAAGGTGTGTCTGCTGTCTACATTTGATAAGATCAGTAAAACTATGCTCTGTGGTTATTAAGTTTCTGTCTTGTGGTTAGTTAAACTGTCTCATGACATCTAAATCTGTCTTTTGTGTAAGATAAAATGTGTGGGGGGGGGCATTGTGGAAGTTAACTGTGAGGCGAAGGAATCAACTTTCATGTATCATCATCTGATGGAAATGAATTCATGTCAGTGTCTGCAGCACTATTTCATCTAAACTCAATCAAATCAACTCCAGTGCAGTTTCTCTTTTTTTTTCTGTGCCATCATTTGTGATTCTCTTGGATATATCATTTTGTGTAGTGACCTCTAAGCATTGTTTCTTTTGTGACTGAATTGCTGACTTTGTGTATTTTTATTAGTAAACTTGTAAATTGTTTGCACTTTTAATAGCTTTTAATAATGTTGACTGGGTGAGAGTTTCATTTAAATGAGGTGGTTGGTCATTGAACTAATAAGCTGAACAGCTTAATTTGACATCACAGAGAATATATGTTGCCTCCTTCAATCAAATACACACTGGAGACTTAGAACTGTCCAAGTCTTAATGTCCAAACTGTAAAAAAGATTACTTGGTTTACACTGCAGCTTTTCTTCAGTTCATTGAGGCAGTCTTTTGATTTGTTATTTATGTTAACTTGGTAACAGTTTAGTTACATAAACCACAAGAAGGCTGTGTGCGTGTCTGTCTCTCTCTCTCTGTGTTTGACAGTGCACTCTTCCTAAGAGTGCATGTGTGTGAGGTGTTCTTAATAAAACAAATCTGCATATTCATCTGTAACCAGAGTTAAAGCTAGCAATAAGGGGATGTGGCTGAGCACTGGCTGCTTCCCTGTGGCAGCTGATTGGCTGTGAGCTTAAAATTAAATAGACATTGGCTGTCTGAGTGGGTGTGACTAGGCCGCATTGGTTAGAAATAAATTGCAGAGGGTACTGCCTTTGAACTAAAAGAAGTGCTGTGGAACCTTCACATGTTGGCTTAAAGCTGTGACAGTGGTGCATTGAAACATATGGACTTCTGGTCAAGGTAGCTAAAGAGTCTTCATCTTTGTCTGTTAGAAATCCTCAGTTACCTACCTGGGAGGTTTGACATAATGGTTAAGGTTATCACCTTATAGACACAAGGTACATGGTTTGATCCTGACCTCAAGTTATTGGCCAGGCTTAAAATGGCCCTTTGGGGCGATTAGCCTAGTATTCACCCATGAGCCTAAACCAGACACCAAAGTGTTGCAGTATGAAATTTGGCAGTTAATTGCATGTTTATGGGAGACTGTTATAGCATACAGTCCACACTGCTTCTGTTGACCTTGCTAAGACCTTTAATGCTACCCCCCGTGCTAGATTTTTTGGCAAACTCTCCCAGTTAACACATACATAGCTCTCTGGATTGGTAATTGGCTGTCTGATAGAACCTATGCCATTAAAGTTAGAGGTATTTGCTCTAAACAGAAAAATGTTATTTATTTTATTTATTTATTTTACATTTGTTGACCGGGCTAGTACAGCTGGATATATGTCCATTTTCAGCAGAGGCCCAGGGAGAAAAGCTCCTGGAAGGAGCGGCCTTAGGTCAGCTGATGCCCTAGGCAAAAGGTCTGCACGGCGCCCCCACCACACCACCTGGTGCCCCCATCCTGGCCTACCAACCCCAAATAAATACTAGAAAAGTGCCCCTGCTAGAGTGGCACCCTAGGCGGCCGCGTAGTTAGCCTATGCCTAAGGCCGGCCGGAAGACAGTAAAAAAATGATATATAAAAACAATATTTCACAGGTACAAGTACAATACAAGATTAAGCTATTTTATACATGATAGATTTTACAGATGTGGGTAGATTAATATAGAAGGAAATATGTTCACTCCAAAACACATTTGATTGCAGAATCATATGACATGTAACTTTTGTTAACATGGTAGGTAGTCAATGACATTTTAGAGATATTGATAGAGGATTAATCAAATTTAGGCCTGTTATATTTATGGTTTTCAGTAGTCAATTCGTATATACAGTTAATAAGACAGATGTCTTAGTAAATAAAATAACATGAGTAGTTAGTCTGGGTTCACACAGGGGCATAACCAATGGGATTTAAGGTAGGTTTTAAGCCTGATTTTAAATTGTGTTAGTGAAGAAAGGGAGGTCAGGTCACTGGGGAGAGAGTTCCAGGTTTTACCCACGGCATTAGAGAACAAAGAGTCACCAGCCTTATTGTAGGTTTTACCTATTTGTACTAATATTTTATTAGATGAGCGTAGGGTCTTAAGGTTGTTGTAGAGGGTGATAAGGTTGGTAAGAATTGGAGTGTTAGGCTGATACAGGATTTTGTAGGCAACTGTTAATTGTTTAAATAGAAGTAAATTTGGCAACTCTAGCCATCATAGTTGTTCATAATTAGTAAAATGATGGGTTCTGAATATAGAGCCTGTTGCAAATCTAGCAATATTGTTGTAGGAGACAGCCAGTTTGTTCAAGTTGTTTTTTGAGAGGTTAGTATATACAGGGGAGGCGTACAGGAGGGTGGAGATTAAGTGGGTCTGGGCAATAGTAGACCTTGCTAGTGGGGTAAGAAAGGATTTGATTCTATAGAGGGAGCCTAGTTTTTTGTTGACTGTTTTTATGGTACTGTTAATGTGACTACCAAGGTTAAGGTTATTGTCAATTAGTACCCCTAGGAGTTTTGTGGTAGAGTCAGGGGATATGATAGCTCCATTGTTTGATGTAACAGTAAAATGAAGTGGTGTGGCCCTTTGGGTGGGAGTAAAAAGTAGGAGTTTGTTTTTTTGGGGTTCAAGATGAGGCAATGGTGTAGTAACCATTCTTCTACTATGTTAAACACTTCTTGGGTGAGGGACTGAAGGTCTGATGGAGTCAGGGCTGAGCATATTAATGTGGAGTCATCTGCGTATTGTATTACAGTTGCTTGAGGAATTACAGTATGCAGGTCGTTGATAAAAATAGAAGAGGTCCAAGTATAGAACCTTGGGGGACACAGAGTACAATGGGGAGATAAATTGTTCTCCCACAGAACTGCCGGTTGCCTATTGTTTAAGTAGGATTGAAACCATTGTATAGCCAGTGCATCTAGAGAGAGGTTTTTGAGCATGTTTATGAGAAGTTGGTGGTTAACCATATCGAAGGCTTTAGAGAGATCAATAAAGAGGGCTGAGGATAGAGTGTTGTTATTGCGATTTTTGTTTATACAGTCAGAGAAGGATAAAATGTCACCAACAGTGTCCCACAAAGCTCTTTTCTGGGTCCTATCCTCTATAGTGTATATTTCTGTGACTTAAAAGCTAACCATGTTCACTGATTGCAAACTAGGGGCAGTTGTCAAATTTGATTCTGATACTGAAATTCTCCAGAAAGAGCTGGACCAAACAAATGCTTGCAGTATTAAATATAGGCTTACTTTCATTTGGTATATCATACATTGCCACTGCTTACCATGCAGATAACATTCCACTGAAATTTGGACAATTTAGGTATCGTTGTTAACAGACTCTCCTTTGACTGCCATGTTTCTGTGTTGGTTAGAAAATCCTAACTTGCACAACATATTCTTTGTGGCATCTTCTCAAGGTCCATTGAAGTTTCAGTTCCACTTTATTTAACCCGTATGAGTCCTATCATTGAATATAATGCACCCTTTGGCATGTACCCGATGTAAGTCACTAAAGCGGTTGAGTGACTGCAGTGTTTCTTCACCAAAAAGGTCTAGGGTGTCAGTACCCTTAGCTACTCTAGACTAAAAGCCATGTGTCTGTACTCAATGTCATACAGACTCCTGAGGGATTATCTGTGCATAGGCTTCCATTCGTTGACCTCCACCTAAACAGAACCAGTGCTAAAGCAAACACCCATTTTAGAGGCCTAAAGCAAACCAGTACTACCACAACAGCACCACCAGGTGGCACTGCAAATGCCTTACTCTTGGTATCCCCTGTTTTTGGAATAGCTGCCCTTACCTACCAAGCTAAATGTCTCCATAGCAACCTTTAAAACTGGTCTGGATGACTGGATGGTGAGCAATAATTTTTCCAGGGATATATTGAGAAATCTATTTAAAGGGGACATCGTTAGTTTCCCACTATATTGGGTGACATAGCTGATTTCAGTGCTCTTCTTTGTCTGTAAATCTAGTAAGAAGCGATAAACCTATGCGCCAATGAACTCCTTCATACTTTTCTTTAAATCGGTGTTTTTGTTTTTCTCTTTCCTTGCTGATCAGACACCTCTTCTAAAACTGTGCCATCCTTGTTTCTAACCCCTCCTCCTACCCATTCCTGTTGTACTAACCATTCTTACTTTACTGTCCCAGAATTAGTAACCCCTCACCTCTGCATAATTACCTCTCTGAACGTCATTTCTCAGTTTATGTAAGCAATGTAAATTTTGTGTGCAAAGAGTACTGTTCTGGCTTTTCATTTTGTCACTATGCATTAATATTCACATATTTTTCTATACACTGTATGGACGGCGCATTGGTGTAGCAGTAGCATTGTCGCCTCACAGCAAGAGGTTCTCCAGTTCGATTCTTGGCTGGGGTGACTTCTGTGCGGAGTCTGTATGTCCTCCTTATGTTCATGTGAGTTTCCTCTGGGTGCTTCTGTTTCCTCCCACATTACAAAGACATGCGTCTGGAGCATTTCTCCCTGGGCCTCCGCTGAAAATTGGCTTTGTTCCAAGTCAGACTTTCCCGGTTGACAAATGTTGAATAATGAATAAAAATAAGAATAAAAAAATGCATTTGATATATAATATAATATAATATAATCATGACACATACATGTAAGCACACACCTGC
Organism: Protopterus annectens; assembly: GCF_019279795.1. Classification (NCBI taxonomy): domain Eukaryota; kingdom Metazoa; phylum Chordata; order Ceratodontiformes; family Protopteridae; genus Protopterus; species Protopterus annectens. Next base: position 137,148,687 of record NC_056739.1, read on the forward strand.
CAAAACAGCAGCAGCAGAACTGGTTTGCTCCAGATTACACAACGTTGTACATGTAAGGTGCAAGTAAAGAGTGTACTTTCAGTGGTAGACCTGCACCTTATCCAGTATAGGTTTGAATACCTTGCACCTGTTGGCTACTAAGATAGACTCCTGTGCCTTGCAGTCTTGTAAAAGATAAAGTGGGTTATCAGAAAATGGACACATAGAGGTACATGTTCATGGATAGGTATAGTTATCTATCTGTATACCTTTGTGTATGTTATATTTAATGTATGTGATTATAGTACTTTTGCTTGACAGTAGATGAAGATAACGCTGTTTCGGCTGCCTGCTAACTATATTTAACATTCTGCTTTCCCTCCCATCTCTCTACATATCCCATACCTTTTGAACATCTCTGTGTATTCCCTCTCCACCATCCTTCCTGGTAGTCCATTCCTTGGGTATACATTTCTGTTTGTGAAGAAGTATTTTCAGAAATTCAGGAAATAATCTGCTGCTTGTCCACCCCCCTCCAATCCTTCATGTTTAAGATGAGAACTCCTTCAACGTCTCCAGGACGTGACCTTGTGCACTCATTTCCTGTACCATGCACCCAGTTTCTTTTGTTTTCAGTTAACCGCTCTTACTCCTGTAGCCTCTGTTCTTATCCTTTCCCTTCTCATCCCACAGAGCCTTCTAGTGGCTTTCCTCTTGATTCTATCCCATCAGTCTGATGTCTGTTCCCATAAATGGCCCCCAAAACTGCACACAGTATTCAAGGTGACATTCCTTCCTTCTAGAGCCTGTCCCATCCCTCAGAGGATACTTCTCTGCATTCATTTTGCTTTCCCCAGCTTTCCTCGTGCTCTGCTCCTGCGGAATCAGTCCAGGTATAATCAATACTCCCATAGATTTTCTTGCTATCTATTCTACTCCCCCAACCCCAAAAAGCTGATAGCTGATAACATATGGGAGGGCTTTATGGGACCATAGTCTGGTTGTGGCGAAGTGTAGTAGAGTTTTAAACCAAATTACTGTTTGTGACAAAGTGCAGGAGAGTTTACATGGGACAGCTGTTACTGTTGAAGTACAAAAATACTTCATATGGGCTAGTGTGATTGTGAAAAAGTGCAGCAAAGCTTAACCTGGACAACCATTGTAATAACTGACAGTGCAGTGACTGTAATAAGAATGTAATGTACAAAATGTGCGAATCAGAAATGGATTTATGCAGCTTTGTTTTTCTGACTGAAATTAAGAAAGTCTGAATTACAAAAACAGGAAATATAAATACTACTAAGTAGCAAAGAACTGATGATGGGAAGGGAAGTAAATCTGGTCACTGTGAAGTCGTTATTCTCAGACTGTCAGATTGTTAATATTTTTGTATGCATTCATGCATACGTTTACTGTCAAAAGCTGGGGCTGAAATGGCAAATGGTTGAGATTTATTAGAGTACTATCCGGGGTAACTAAATGTAAAATAAAGTAACAATGTATAATCTTGAGGTAAACAAATGCAAAGTAAAGTAACAGTGTAATACACCAACAAACAAATGTAAAATAAAACAATGGACAACCCAGTAAACAAATCTGAAACAAAATAACAACATACTATCCTAGGGTAAACAAATGTTAAACAAAATAACAGTGGCCCCCATCCAGGCAAACAAACGTAAAATACAATAACAGCTGAACTACACCAACAAACAAGCATACAATAAAATAACAGTGAACTACCCTGGCAAACAGTTGTAAAATAAAACATCAGTGGATTACCCCTTCAGACAGACACACACACAAAAAAATAATAGCAGTGGACTACCCCTACAAATAAACATAAGATAAAATAAGTTTGTACTACCAAGGGATAAACAGATGTAAAATAAAATAATAAGTGTACTACCCTGGTAAACTTAAATGAAAAATATATTAACAATTTGCTACCCTGGAAAATATAACTGTAAAATAAAATAAGAGTGTACTACCCCATCACACAAATGGGAAATAAAATAATGTACTACCCAAATAAACAAATGTCAAAAAACAATGTACTACCCTGGTAAATACATTTAAAATAAAATAACACTGTACTACCTCATTAAACAAATGTAAACTAAAATAACAGTGGACTACCCTGGCAGACAAGTAAAATAACAGTGGACCATGCCACCAAACAAATGTAAACTAAAACAATGAGCCATTCTGACAAAAGTAAAATAAAATATCAGTGGACTAACCTAGTAAACAAATGTAAAATGTAATGGTGTGCTGTCCTGGTAAACAAATATAGAATAAAATTAGTGTACTACCCCAGTAAACAGATGTCAAATATAATAACAGTGGATTACCCTGGCAAACAGCTGTGAAATAAAACAATGGACTACCCTGGTTAATAAATTTAAAGTAACAGTGGTAAACCAATGTAAAAATAAGTAATAATGTACTTCTTTTATGCAGATGTAAAATAAATATACCAGTGTACTGTCCTGGTAAACAAATGTGAAATAAAATAACTGGATTACCCTGTAAACAGTTGTGAAATAAACTAACAGTGGACTACCCTGGTAAACCAATGTAAAACTAAAATAGTGCCACTACCCTTATAACAAGTGTAAAATAAAATAGCATTGCACGACCCCCAGTAAATAAATGTAAAAAAAAGACGTTTATCACCCTAGCAAGCAAATTTAAACTAAAATAACAGTATATGACCCCTAACGAACTAAAATAACAGTGTACACCCCTAGTAAACAAAAAAATAAGTAAATAAAATACCAATCCACAACCCTAGCAAACAAGTGTAAACTAAAATAACAGTATATGACCCCTAACAAACTAAAATAACAGTGTATACATCCCTAGTAAACAAAAAAAATAAATAAATAAAATACCAATGCACAACCCTAGCAAACAAATGTAAACTAAAATAACAGTATATGATCCCTAACAAACTAAATTAACAGTGTATACATCCCTAGTAAACAAAAAAAAAAATAAATAAAATACCAATGCACAACCCTAGCAAACAAATGTAAACTAAAATAACAGTATATGCTCCCTAACAAACTAAATTAACAGTGTATACATCCCTAGTAAACAAAAAAAATAAATAAATAAAATACCAATGCACAACCCTAGCAAACAAATGTAAACTAAAATAACAGTATATGCTCCCTAACAAACTAAATTAACAGTGTATACATCCCTAGTAAACAAAAAAAAATGAAATAATGCACAACCCTAGCAAACAAATGTAAACTAAAATAACAGTATATGACCCCTAACAAACTAAAGTAACAGTGTAGATCCCCAGGAAAAAAAAAAACAAAAAAACAATGCACAACCCTAACAAACAAATGTAAAACTGCCAAAACAAATAAATATACATTAAACTAACAGTGTACTTCTCAGATGAATAAATGTAAAAGAATAACAGTGTAGTATCCTGGTAAATATGTGTAAAATAAAGTAAGTGTATTACCTTGCCTAGACACCTTTCGTAAGGGATGCCAGCAACAACCTGCTGACCAGTCCGCAGGATATCAAAGGCAGATGGAAGGAAAACTTCCAGCAGCTTCTGAATGAAGAAGACAACAACCTATGATGAGAGAAGAGGAGGAGCCCACCCTAGAAGAAGAAAGAATAGCACTAAGGAAAATGAAGTCAGGGAAAGCAGCAGGCTCAGATGAGGTCACAGCAGACATGTTAAAGATGTTGGGTGAGATAGGGGAGAAATGGCTCCTGAGGATACTAATAGCAGTGTGGAAAGAAAGGTGTATTCCAGATGACTGGAGAATAAGCATACTCATGCCAGTGTACAAGAACAAAGGGGACATCCAAAACTGTGGGGAGTACAGAGGCATCAAACTTCTATCACATTGCATGAAAGTTCTGGAGAAGATGATTTATAAATGGATATGCAGAGTAGTAGAATGTAAGATGGGAGATGAGCAGTCTGGATTCAGATCAGGATGCAGCACAACCGACCCGATATTTACAGTGAGACAGATAATTGAGAAGAGGCTAGAGACAAGGAAAGAGTTCAGCTGGGCATTTCTACACATGGAGAAAGCATATGACAAGGTCCCAAGAAAGCTGATCTGGACAGTACTGCAGTGGTCCGAAGTCCCAGACTCATTGGTAGAATTAGTGTAGGCTATGTACAAGGACCCAATGACTCAAGTATGGACAGTATTTGGCCTCACAGAGGGGCTCCCAGTAGGACTGGGCGTACACCAGGGTTCAGTTCTGAGCCCACTGCTGTTCATACTGGTGATGGACTACATTAGCAAACAAGTTGGAGGGGACAGATCAACAAAGTTGCTGTATACAGATGATGTGTCATTACAGGCAGACTCTGAGCTAGAACTTCAGCAAAGGATAGGAGAATGGAATGCAAAACTGAAGGCACGTGGGATGAAACTAAGCACAGGTAAGACAGTGGTAATGACAGAAAATTGGGGAAATCAGAAGAAGCTAAGAACTGAGATAGAAGGGAAGATAGTGGAACAGGTAAGTATCTGGGAGAGGTGGTTGAGGAGAAGAGAAGTCTGAATGAAGAGGTCAAAGCTAGAATCAGAGGGGCTGCAGCCAATTGGCATAGAGTCTCAGGTGTAGTCTATGCAGAAGAATGCCAAAGAAGCTGAAAAGTAAGGTGTACAAGACAGTGGTGTGACCAGTACTACTGTATGGTACAGAAACCTGGGCAGTAAAGGCAGAACAGATAAAGAAGCTACAGGTGATTAAATTAAGTGCCTGAGAAGGGTGGTAGGATGCACACTGTGGGACAGATGAAGAAATGAGGACATAATAACAGAAGTCAAAGTAGCTCCAGTTTCAGGAAGCATCAAAGAGAACAGATTACTGTGGTTCGGACACTTGAAGAAAAGCATAAGACAATCTGGTGAAGACGATTTGGGAAAGACAGGAAGAAGGTAAGAGGAAACTAGGATGTCTAGCAAAGAGATGGATAGATTGTGTGAAAGAATATCTGCGACAGTCAGGCATGAGTGTTGAGGAAGGCAGGAGTGTGGCACTGAATCGAGAGAGATGGTGACAGTTGACATGATACCCTGACCCCACTTAGAAAATGGGAAAAAGGGGGCTGCTGATGATGATGATGACATTTACTACCTTGATAAACAAATGTAAAGTAAAATAAGAGTGCACTACTCCCTTAAACAGATGTCAAATCAAATAACAATTGTCCACCCTGTGATGAAGGGACATACTTGCCAGCACAGCTATCTGGAATCATTTGTGAACATCAACATGATCTACATAAGATGCTTGTGTTACAAATATATTAGAATTGTATGTCGTGTAAGATGGTTTGTACAGACGTGTGCTGAAGAGATATTTTGTAGACTGCTTGTGCTTGAAATGTGTCCACAGTGTACCTAACTGGAAAAGAACAGAAATGTACAAGCACTATTGTAACTGTTTAAATGTTTTAACAGTGGAAACTGCAATACAGGAGGTTAACTTCAGAAAAACAACTGAAATTAAATTACTTTATTTCCAGACCATAAAAAGATGTTATCTTTCAGTTTCAGTGCAACAACAGACACAATGTATATACCAGGGAGCTTTCTGTATTGTCTTTAAGGTGAAATAATTACTAGTTTTGAAATGTGAAGGGATGCAATTGATTTATGACTTAAACCATCTGCATAAGATCTGAGGTCTATGTATTTTCACAGGTAGATGCTAAATGCTACCAGATGCCATAAATGTTTATGTTGTCCTGGGAACTAGGAGTCAGATGACAAGCAATTATGCCATTCTGCAAGTTATCCCAGCAGTAATATTTGAGATATTAATTTGGAAAGTCTATTAGTGAGAGACAGCATTCTATATTCTGTCTTTGACCTGACAACATCAGCTAGAGGATCCAGTCACAACACATCTGCCTTGCTCGGTAAGTAAGTTAACTAGGGTATAGTAATTCTCTTAGATTTAGTCAGGAATATAATGAAGCATAGTTTAGATGTTTTTCTTCATTTATTTTAGACTGTCCTGCAGTGTTTTAAAGATTTCCTGTGATTTTGAACTCTGATGGCACTGTAAATATATGTTTAGTATTGTCTTGTTCTTTTATTATTTATTATTAAATATATTTAAACCTTTCATTGTGGCTGATCTGTGTAGAGATATTTAAGCTCTGAGAGTACTTGCATATTTATTTAGTGACACTGTGGGCCACTCCTAATAGCCTTGCTCTTGGTCAGACTACCATTTGTATTAAAAGTAACATTACACAGTAAGATTGGACACCACTTGTTAAGGGCCTTAAAGTACCTGATAAGGGGTTCGGGTGACAGTGATGACTACATTATAGTCTGGGCAGAGGGGGGCATAACTAGTAAACCTGTGCCAGCCTTTCTCAGGTGTGTGATTGTGTAAAACAAATCTCCAAGAGTGTGTGTCTCAGTTACTTGGGCAGGGACACGAAGCACTGGTTGGACAGAGAGAGTGTTGGAGGATTTGGCTTGAAACCCTGTTTAGGACTCAATGCAACAGCTGTGCCAGTGGGGGGAGTCTTACTGGGGATCTGGAAAAAGAGGGAGAAACCAGGCCAGGACTGACTGTGGTCTCTGTGTGCTTTTAGGGGAAATTGCACTGGAGTTGCATCTGGAAATACTATGTATGTTCCTGTCTTCCTGTCAGTGTACGTCCCCAACTGGTGCCAGTGGTGAAGATTGAGGCTCCTTGATTTCTGGTCCAGTGGTGGGGCATCACACATCCCAGTAAACAAACCTGAAATAAAATAACAGGGGACTACCCAAGCAAACAGACATAAAATAAACTACCCCAGGGTATACAGATGTAAAATAAAATAACAGTGGACTTCCCGTTAAACAAAAATGGAAAAATAAAACATCAGTGAACTACCCTGAGGTAAACAAATGTAAAGTAAGATTGGCAGTGGACTGCATTACTCCCTCTCTCTCTCTCTCTTACAAAGTGTATCCAACTCCTAGAATGACCCACAGGAGTGCCACTGATGTGTGTATCCAACTCCTAGAATGACCCGGAGTGCCACTGCTGTGTGTATCCAACTCCTAGAATGACCCGGAGTGCCACTGCTGTGTGTATCCAACTCCTAGAATGACCCGAAGGAGTGCCACTGTTGTGTGTATCCAACTCCTAGAATGACACACAGGAGTGCCACTGCTGTGTATCCAACTCCTAGAATGACCCGAAGGAGTGCCACTGTTGTGTATCCAGCTCCTAGAATGACCCAAAGGAGTGCCACTGCTGTGTGTATCCAACTCCTAGAATGACCCAAAGGAGTGCCACTGCTGTGTGTATCCAACTCCTAGAATGATCCGAAGGAGTGCCACTGCTGTGTGTATCCAACTCCTAGAATGACCCGAAGGAGTGCCACTGCTGTGTGTATCCAACTCCTAGAATGACCCGAAGGAGTGCCACTGCTGTGTGTATCCATCTCCTAGAATGACCCGAAGGAGTGCTGCTGCTGTGTATCCAACTCCTAGAATGACCCGAAGGAGTGCCACTGCTGTGTGTATCCATCTCCTAGAATGACCCGAAGGAGTGCTGCTGCTGTGTATCCAACTCCTAGAATGACCCGAAGGAGTGCCACTGCTGTGTGTATCAAACTCCTAGAATGACTGGTCAGCGTGCATGTTTTAGAATATTAATGGGGGGTCATTGTATAATAATAGTTAGAGAACTACAGGTTGTATAAAAAGATTTATAAAGTCTACAAAATCAGAAATGAAGTCATTGTTAGTCACTTCAGACCCAAACCTGAGTATTATACAACAGTATGGAATCCTTGTAGAAAAACAAGCACAAGCAAACTAGGAGTGCAGTGGGAATGGACCAAGGGCATCCATGGATGTGAAAATTGAACCTGTTATGAAAGAGGAGATCGTATACAGGTATACAGGGCATTTACAGACAACTACCTCTGGGAATGTTTGTGTACGTACATTCATTGGAAGCACAGAGGCTATTAATGATTGTACAATCTATAACACCTGAAGTATCCTACCTGAGCAAATATGCATGTGATTATTTGAATCCAGCAACTGTCTCTCACTAGTAGCTGCCAGTCAGGAACCAGTCTGCTGAACCAAAATGTGAACTTTGTGTCTATGTACTGCTGATGGAAAAAACATAAGATGCGTCTGTCCTTGAGCTTTGTTTTATCATCCTATAAAGGAAACCCACTACTAGAGTCCAAAAAGTTTTGGAAACCATAAACTCCATAATATTTCCTGGTCAACCTCCTCCCCCAAATCCTTTCCCTGAAGTGTATTCTCTAGAAATCAGTAAATAAATGCTGTGCGGATTTCTCAAACTTAGTTGAACAACCTTCCACCTGCACCATTAATTTCAGAAGGTCTACAGTCTAACTGAACTATCCCCCATAGCAGTCCTAAAAATGGTAATGAAGCTTAAATCGTCAGTGTACACGTCTGACAATATACCACCTTACTACCTTAAAATAAGTGAAGTCATTGCCTACTCAGGTTCTACTCTAAAGAAAGCCGTGTGTCTCAGTCCTAGAAATCCTCTAACATGACCCACCTAGTAAAGGCAGTCCCTTGACAGACCTAGGACAGAAGCTATACTCCTCCTCTTCCTCAAAATTCTTGATGAGTGCAATTGACAGCAGTTGCTGTAGCACCAGGAATGTATTGTCTAGTCATCAGCTTTGTTTTCATGCAGGACAAGGACCTGAAATTGCAGACTAATTTCACAAATTCTGCTAGGCTACGCTACCCCTGTAGGACAACTGTCCAGCCAGTGCTGTGTTTACAGACCTGTTAAAAGAATCTGATATGGTCAGTCATAAAGTACTTCGTGGAAACCTCCCTAGTGGTTAGATGTATTAAGCAAATCTCATCCCCCTCCCCCTAGCCCTGGTTATATTGATGCTCCCTGAGGCTGTCATTGGACCACCACTGCTTGCTTTATTCATCAGTAACATTTATAAGTGCAGTCAGCCTGCTAATATCATATAATATGCAGATGATACCACTCTCTGGCTTTCTTCCAACATTACAAAAAAAAATCTTCCATTCAAGTATGGATCAGTGGCACTGACCAAAATATTAAATGGACGTAAATGTTATATTGCTTCAGCCTGACCAATAAAACCTCAGCATGCAATCTTTACAAATCCTCACCTATCTTGATCTAGTTCCAGACATCAAACTCCTGGCTGCTCAGTTTGATCACCAGTTAAAATTTTAATACCACTTTGAAAAAGCAAAATGTGTACATTCAGGTGTAAACTAGGCCTGCTTCACTGAATTAAAAACTTATATCGGGTTCAGCAGTACAATTCTGAAACAAGGTAATTACAGCATAGATTGCATGCATGAAGAATGAGACTCAAGGCCCCAGCAGATATAGTGTAGTAAAAGTTAATCTATAATATTTACAAGTCAGAATAAGTAGGAGTGTTATAAAGCCTTTACAGGCTGAACTAGATCTAGTATACTATAGAATACCTGTAACTGATCTCAAAGAAAAGACACCCTCATCTGTTAAGTAGGACTCCCCTCTAGCTAGGATTGGCAATGGTACAAAGCTTCGGACAGAGTTACAGTCGGCCAAAGAGCTTCCATCAGGCACGGATGTACCCAACCATCCTACATCCTGAATAAAAGTCCATTTACGTTACAGAACCCTGATTTTTTATAATACTTATATCTGCTGATTCATTCAGACACTGCACAATTAAAATGCATTTTGTTGCATTTCAAACTGTTAGAGGAAGAGCATTCTGAGTACATTTCAGCATTGCACTGCATATTTTTCGTGTACATACTTTGCATTTTCTGACACACTAGCAACTGGAAATAAAGCAGTCTTCAAATATAGACAAATGTTTACTTCTCAAGGCTACATCATTCTTACTTCATACAAATGGCCTCAGTGCATTCTGTAATCAGTTCCCTTCTCAGTGTATTATGATGTCAGTGCAGGTACAGTTTAGTAATATTATAAAACTAAAGTTCTGTAGTGGTACTAACACTACTCTAAGTGTCTGCAGTACTACACTGCAATAATGCACTGCTGTAATAACACTAAATGCCTGCTGTACCACACTGAGATAATGCACTGCTGTTATAACATTAAATGTTTGGAGTACTACACTGCGATAAGGCACTGCTGTAATAACGCTTAATGTCTGCAGGACTACACTGTGATAGTACACTGCAGTAATACTATATGTCTGCAGGATTACACTGAGATAAGGCACTGCAGTAATAACACTGTATGTCTGCAGGACTACACTGCGATAAGGCACTGCTGTAATAACACTAAATGTCTGCAGTACCACACTGCTATAAGGCACTGCTGTAGTAACACTGTATGTCTGCAGGACTACACTGCGATAAGGCACTGCTGTAATAACACTAAATGCCTGCTGTACCACACTGAGATAATGCACTGCTGTTGTAACATTAAATGCCTGCTGTACCACACTGTTATAAGGCACTGCTGTAATAACACTAAATGCCTGCTGTACTATAGTGTTATAAGGCACTGCTGTAATAACACTAAATGTCTGCAGTACCACACTGCGATAAGGCACTGCTGTAGTAACACTGTATGTCTGCAGGACTACACTGCGATAATGCACTGCTGTTGTAACACTAAGTGCCTGCTGTACCACACTGCGATAATGCACTGCTGTTGTAACACTAAATGCCTGCTGTACCACACTGTTATAAGGCACTGCTGTAATAACACTTAATGTCTGCAGGACTACACTGTGATAATACACTGCAGTAATACTATATGTCTGCAGGACTACACTGAGCTAAGGCACTGCAGTAATAACACTATATGTCTGCAGGACTACACTGCGATAAGGCACTGCTGTAATAACACTAAATGTCTGCAGTACCACACTGCGATAAGGCACTGCTGTAGTAACACTGTATGTCTGCAGGACTACACTGTGATAAGGCACTGCTGTAATAACACTAAATGCCTGCTGTACCACACTGCGATAATGCACTGCTGTTGTAACACTAAGTGCCTGCTGTACCACACTGCGATAATGCACTGCTGTTGTAACACTAAATGCCTGCTGTACCACACTGTTATAAGGCACTGCTGTAATAACACTTAATGTCTGCAGGACTACACTGTGATAATACACTGCAGTAATACTATATGTCTGCAGGACTACACTGAGCTAAGGCACTGCAGTAATAACACTATATGTCTGCAGGACTACACTGCGATAAGGCACTGCTGTAATAACACTAAAACTCTGCAGTACCACACTGCTATAAGGCACTGCTGTAGTAACACTGTATGTCTGCAGGACTACACTGCGATAAGGCACTGCTGTAATAACACTAAATGCCTGCTGTACCACACTGCGATAATGCACTGCTGTTGTAACATTAAATGCCTGCTGTACCACACTGTTATAAGGCACTGCTGTAATAACACTAAATGCCTGCTGTACTATAGTGTGATAAGGCACTGCTGTAATAACACTAAATGTCTGCAGTACTACACTGTGATAAGGCACTGCTGTAATAACACTGAATGTCTGCAGTACTACACTGTGATAAGACACTGCTGTAATAACACTAAATGCCTGCTGTACCACACTGCGATAATGCACTGCTGTTGTAACATTAAATGCCTGCTGTACCACACTGTTATAAGGCACTGCTGTAATAACACTAAATGCCTGCTGTACTATAGTGTGATAAGGCACTGCTGTAATAACACTAAATGTCTGCAGTACTACACTGTGATAAGGCACTGCTGTAATAACACTGAATGTCTGCAGTACTACACTGTGATAAGACACTGCTGTAATAACACTAAATGCCTGCTGTACCACACTGCAAGAATGCACTCCTGTTGTAACACTAAATGCCTGCTCACTGTGATAAGGCACTACTGTTGTAACACTAAATGTCTGCAGTACTGTACTGTGATAAGGCACTGCTGTTGTAACACTAAATGTCTGCAGGATTACACTGTGATAATGCACTGCTGTAATAACACTAAATGCTGTACCACGCTGCGATAAGGCACGGCTGTAATAACACTAAATGCTGTACCACACTGCGATAAGGCACTGCTGTAATAACACTAAATGCCTGCTGTACCACACTGAGATAAGGCAGTGCTATAATAATACTAAATGCCTGCTGTAACACACTGCGATAAGGCACTGCAGTAATAACACTAAATTTATGCAGTACTGCACTGTGATAAGGCACTGGTGTAATAGCACTAAATGTCTGCAGGACTACAGTGTGATAAGGCACTGCTGTAATGACACTAAATGTCTGCAGTACTGTACTGTGATAAGGCACTGCTGTTGTAGCACTAAATGTCTGCAGTACTACACTGTGATAAGGCACTGCTGTTGTAGCACTAAATGTCTGCAGTACTACACTGTGATAAGGCACTGCTGTTATAGCACTAAATGTCTGCAGTACTGTTGTGTCTTTTGGCTTATCCCGGTTAGGGGTCGCCACAGCGGAACTTTGGTCCACTAATGTTTGGTAGGGGATTTTTATGTGCCGAGTTACCAGCCCTGACGCACAACCTTCAACGAAGGCACGCCCATTCACGCATGCCTCAACACAGAAGACGCTCTAGCTGAGAATTGAACGCGACAACGTCTTGCTGTGAGGCTACACTGTGATAATGCACTACAGTAATAACACTAAATGTCTGCAGTACTATACTGCAATAAGGCATTGTTGTAGTAGCACTAAAATACCTGCTGTAACACACTGATAAGGCACTGCTGTAATAACACTAAATGCATACTGTACCACAGTGTGATAATGCAGTGCTGTTTATAACACTAAATGCCTGCTGTACTATGCTGTGATAAGACACTGCAGTAATAACACTAAATGTCTGTAGTACTTTACTGTGGTAATGCACTGCTGTAATAACACTAAATGCCTACTGTACCACACTGCGATAAGGCACTGCTGTAATAAAACTAAACGCCTGCCATACCACACTGAGATAAGGTAGTGCCATAATAACACTAAATGCCTGCTGTAATGCACTGCGATAAGGCACTGCAGTAATAACGCTAAATGCCTGCTGTACCACACTGTGATAAGGCACTGATGTTATAACATTAAATGTCTGCAGTACTACACTGTGATAATGCACTACAGTAATAACACTATATGTCTGCAGGACTACACTGCGATAAGGCACTGCTGTAAAAACACTAAATGCTTGCAGTGCTAAGTTTGTAATACAGATTCAAACACATTCATATTCTGCTTAGGGAGGGACTTGAACTACATACAAAGCAAAGTGGCTGGGCCGTGACAAAAACACGCAAAAAGGCAGGATCAGTACTTATGCTTTTCTCCTCCATACTGTGTTCTGCTGCTAATTCATGCTTTTAAATAAGTTCTTCCCTAATAGATATACCTCTTCTTTCACATCACCCAACATTTGGCTTCACCCTTGGACACTATACTGCTACATTCCACTGCAAATAATTGGATCCAAAATCTGTCTGCCCTTACTACTGTTCAGTCCATCTTCTGCAGCCTTGACAAGTGCCCATCACTGTGCTCTTTTATACAATGGGACAGTCCAATTCATACTATCCAATCATCTAATAAATAACCTTTCTACCCTCTTCCAGTCTTAAGAACCACCACAGTTTTATACCACATGACATCTAAAACTTAAAATTAACTGCCTTCATCGTCTTGGGTATAACCCTGAATTGGTCTCTTTAAAACCTTTCTTAAGACATTTTCAACTCAGTGGTACTGCAAATGAAGCCCCCCCTAGTAACAGACCCACCTTAAATAAATACAGTTCTCAAAATTATGTAATAGTTGATTTTGACATTCTTGCTAAGAAATCTGTAGAAACTGACTTTCTAAGAAATGAGGAATATGTCATTCTATACTGCAGTCTGAACATTGCATATATTTTAATGCGATAACCATGTGTAAATGTTGTTATAACTGCTTGCAATTGTTGCAGTATTTATTTCCATTTAACTAGGATAGCCCAACTGACTATCCTATGGGACCCCAGCAAGGCCCTTTTCTATAACTGTATATGAATGTTGTATTGTCTGAACTGAAGGTTGTAATATCGGTTTAGTACTGGAGCTTTTCTGTTATTTTATAACTCTCGTAGTACCACTCTTGGAACATTTCTCTTTGGGCTTCCTCTTAAAACAAGCTCTAAAAGTTGAACTTTCCCAACAATAAAATGTTTTAGTCAAACAATCAGCATGTAGGTTCTGGATAGACAGGATATATAGAGGCTAATAATCCATAATAACGGAACAGAAGCATGAAGCTAAGAACTGAACATGAATGTTGCTTTGAGCAACATCACAGACAGCAAGGAAATGTCCATTCCTTCTGTCTGCTGTAAGGAGTGTAGGGCAGAAGATGAATGGATGAAGTAATGTTCAGAAAATCCACAACATACCAGTAAGCATATCAGTGACCGTAGGACCACTAGCTTTGTTATGATGCAAGTGGATGTGAGGTGTTATGACACAGTACTGGAGGTCGAGGAAAGTGGTTGTGAGGTGTTACGATACAGCACTGGAGGTGGAGGTAAGTGGTTGTGAGGTTTTATGATATATTACTGGAGGTGGAGGTAAGTGGTTGTGAGGTGTTATGATTCAGTACTGGAGGTAGAGGTCTTTAGGTGTATGTGAAGTGTTATGATACAGTACTGGTGGTGGAGGAAAGTGGTTATGATGTGTTATGATACAGTACTGGAGGTTGAGGTAAGTCATTGTGAGGTGTTATTATACAGTACTAGAGGTGGAGGTCTTCAAGTGGGTGTGAGGTGTTATGATACAGTTCTAGAGGTGGAGGTCTTTAAGTGGGTGTGAGGTGATACAGTACTGGAAGTGGAGGTAAGTGGTTATGAGGTGTTATGATACAGTACTGGAGGTGGAGTTAAGTGGATGTGAGGTGTTATCATACAGTAGTTAAGGTGGAAGTCTTTAAGTGGGTGTGAGGTGTTATGATACAGTACTGGAGGTGGAGGTAAATGGTTGTGAGGTGTTATGATGCAGTACTGGAGGTGGAGGTCTTTAAGTGGATGTGAGTTGTCATGGTACATACTGGAGGTGGAGGCAAGTGGTTGTGAGGTGTTATGATACAGTACTGGAGGTGGAGGTCTTTAAGTGGGTGTGAGGTGTTATTTTGCAGTACTGGAGGTGGAGGTAAGTGGATGTGAGGTGTTATGATACAGTACTGGAGGTGGAGTTAAGTGGTCGTGAGGTGTTATGATACAGTACTGGAGGTGGAGGTCTTTAAGTGGGTGTGGGGTGTGAGGTGTCATTGTACAGTACTGGAGGTGGAGGTAAGTGGATGTGAGGTGTTATAATACAGTACTGGCGGTAGAGGTAAGTGCTTGTGAGCTGTTATGATACAGTACTGGAGGTGGAGGTAAATGCTTGTGAGGTGTTATGATACAGTACTGGAGGTGGAGGTAAGTGGTTGTGAGGTGTTATGATACAGTACTGGAGGTAGAGGTAAGTGGTTGTGAGGTATTATGGTACAGTACTGGAGGTGGTGGTCTTTAAGTGGATGTGAGGTGTTACAGTACTGGAGGTAGAGGTCATTAAGTGGATGTGAGGTGTTGTGGTACAGTACTGGAGGTTGAGGTAAGTGGTTGTGAGATGTTATGATACATTACTGGAGGTGGAGGTAAGTGGATGTGAGGTGTTATGATACAGTACTGGAGGTGGAGGTCTAAGTGGATGTGAGGTATCATGATACAGTACTGGAGGTGGAGGTAAGTGGTTGTGAGGTGTTATGATACAGTGCTGGAGGTGGAGGTAAGTGGATGTGAGGTGTTATGATACAGTACTGGAGGTAGAGGTCTTTAAGTGAGTGTGAGGTGTTATGATACAGTACTGGAGGTGGAGGTCTTTAAGTGGGTGTGAGTTGTTATTGTACAGTACTGGAGGTGGAGGTAAGTGGATGTGAGGTGTTATGATACAGTACTGGAGGTGGAGGTAAATGGTTGTGAGGTGTTATGATACAGTACTGGAGGTGGAGGACTTTAAGTGGGTGTGAGGTGTCATTGTACAGTACTGGAGGTGGAGGTAAGTGGATGTGAGGTGTTATAATACAGTACTGGCGGTAGAGGTAAGTGCTTGTGAGCTGTTATAATACAGTACTGGCGGTAGAGGTAAGTGCTTGTGAGCTGTTATGATACAGTACTGGAGGTGGAGGTAAATGCTTGTGAGGTGTTATGATACAGTACTGGAGGTGGAGGTAAGTGGTTGTGAGGTGTTATGATACAGTACTGGAGGTAGAGGTAAGTGGTTGTGAGGTATTATGGTACAGTACTGGAGGTGGTGGTCTTTAAGTGGATGTGAGGTGTTACAGTACTGGAGGTAGAGGTCATTAAGTGGATGTGAGGTGTTGTGGTACAGTACTGGAGGTTGAGGTAAGTGGTTGTGAGATGTTATGATACATTACTGGAGGTGGAGGTAAGTGGATGTGAGGTGTTATGATACAGTACTGGAGGTGGAGGTCTAAGTGGATGTGAGGTATCATGATACAGTACTGGAGGTGGAGGTAAGTGGTTGTGAGGTGTTATGATACAGTGCTGGAGGTGGAGGTAAGTGGATGTGAGGTGTTATGATACAGTACTGGAGGTAGAGGTCTTTAAGTGAGTGTGAGGTGTTATGATACAGTACTGGAGGTGGAGGTCTTTAAGTGGTGTGAGT
Source organism: Protopterus annectens (assembly GCF_019279795.1). Classification (NCBI taxonomy): domain Eukaryota; kingdom Metazoa; phylum Chordata; order Ceratodontiformes; family Protopteridae; genus Protopterus; species Protopterus annectens. Next base: position 137,165,398 of record NC_056739.1, read on the forward strand.
TGTTATGGTACAGTACTGAAGGTGGAAGTAAGTGGATGTGAGGTGTTATGATACAGTACTGGAGGTGGAGGTAAATGGTTGTGAGGTGTTATGATACAGTACTGGAGGTGGAGGACTTTAAGTGGGTGTGAGGTGTTATTGTACAGTACTGGCGGTGGAGGTAAGTGGATGTGAAGTGTTGTGATACAGTACTGGAGGTGGAGGTAAGTGGTTGTGAGGTGTTATGATACGGTGCTGGAGGTGGAGGTCTTTAAGTGGGTGTGAGGTGTTATGATACAGTACTGGAGGTAAGTGGTTGTGAGGTGTTATGATGCAGTACTGGAGGTGTGGAGGTCTTTAAGTGGATGTGACGTGTAATGGTATAGTACTGGAGGTGGAGGCAAGTGGTTGTGAGGTGTTATGATACAGTACTGGAGGTAGAGGTCTTTAAGTGAGTGTGAGGTGTTATGATGCAGTACTAGAGGTGGAGGTAAGTGGATGCAAGGTGTTATGATACAGTACTGGAGGTGGAGGTAAGTGGTTGTGAGGTGTTATGATACAGTACTGGAGGTGGAGGTTTTTAAGTGGTTGTGAGGTGTTATGATGCAGTACTGGAGGTGGAGGGAAGTGGTTGTGATGTGTTATGATACAGTACTGGAGGTGGAGGTTTTTAAGTGGATGTGAGGTGTTTATGATACAGTACTGGAGGTGGAGGGAAGTGGTTGTGAGGTGTTATAGAGTATTGGAGGTGGAAGTAAGTGGTTGTGAGGTGTTAAGATACAATACTGGAGGTGGAGGTAAGTGGTTATGAGGTTTTATGATATATTACTGGAGGTGGAGGTAAGTGGTTGTGAGGTGTTATGATACAGTACTGGAGGTGGAGGTAAGTGGTTGTGAGGTTTTATGATATATTACTGGAGGTGGAGGTAAGTGGTTGTGAGGTGTTATGATACAGTACTGGAGGCAGAGGTCTTTAGGTGGATGTGAGGTTATGGTACAGTACTGGAGGTGGAGGTCTTTAAGTGGGTGTGAGGTGTTATGATACAGTACTGGAGGTGGAGATAAGTGGATGTGAGGTGTTATGATACAGTGCTGGAGGTGGAGGTAAGTTGTTGTGAGGTGTTATGGTACAGTACTAGAGGTGGAGGTCTTCAAGTGGGTGTGAGGTTTTATGTTACAGTTCTGGAGGTGGACTTGTACTGGTTGTGAGGTGTTATGATACAGTACTGGAGGTGGAGGTCTTTAAGTGGGTGTGAGGTGTTATGATACAGTACTGGAGGTAAGTGGTTGTGAGGTGTTATGATACAGTGCTGGAGGTAAGTGGTTGTGAGGTCTTATGATACAGTGCTGGAGGTGGAGGTAAGTGGATGTGAGGTGTTATGATACAGTACTGGAGGTGGAGATAAGTGGTTTTGAGGTGTTATGATAGAGTACTGAAGGTGGAGGTAAGTGGTTGTGAGGTGTTATGATACAGTATTGGAGGTGAAGGTAAGAGGTTGTGAGGTGTTATGATACAGTATTGGAGGTGGAGGTAAGTGGTTGTGAGGTGTTATGATACAGTACTGGAGGTGGAGGTCTTTAAGTGGGTGTGAGGTGTTATGATACAGTACTGGAGGTAAGTGGTTGTGAGGTGTTATGATACAGTGCTGGAGGTAAGTGGTTGTGAGGTGTTATGATACAGTACTGAAGGTGGAGGTAAGTGGTTGTGAGGTGTTATGATACAGTACTGAAGGTGGAGGTAAGTGGTTGTGAGGTGTTATGATACAGTACTGAAGGTGGAGTAAGTGGTTGTGAGGTGTTATGATACAGTACAGGAGGTGGAGGTCTTTAAGTGGGTGTGAGGTGTTATGATACAGTACTGAAGGTGGAGGTAAGTGGTTGTGAGGTGTTATGATACAGTACTGAAGGTGGAGTAAGTGGTTGTGAGGTGTTATGATACAGTATTGGAGGTGGAGGTAAGTGGTTGTGAGGTGTTATGATACAGTACTGGAGTTGGAGGTCTTTAAGTGGATGTGAGGTGTTATGATACAGTACTGGAGGTGGAGCTAAGTGAATGTGGGGTGTTATGATACAGTACTGGAGGTGGAGCTAAGTGGTTCTGAGGTGTTATGATAACAGTACTGGAGGTGGAGGTAAGTGGGTGTGAGGTTTTATGATACAGTACTGGAGGTGGAGGTAAGTGGGTGTGACGTTTTATGATACAGTACTGGAGGTGGACGTAAGTGGATGTGAGGTGTTATGATACAGTACTGGAGGTGGACATAAGTGGTTGTGAGGTGTTATGATTCAGTACTGAAGGTGGAGGTCTTTAAGTGGGTGTAAGGTGATATGATACAGTATGGAGGTGAAGGTAAGTGGTTGTGAGGTGTTATGATACAGTACTGGAGGTGAAGGCAAGTGGTTGTGAGGTGTTATTTTACAGTACTGGAGGTGGAGGTCTTTAAGTGGTTGTGAGGTGAGGATGCCTGAGGGAGAGTTCTTAGGGTGATTGCAGGCACTCTGCACAGTTGTTCTCTTCCAAACTCCTCTACTGTGCAGTATGTCCTAGCTAGTAGTTGCAGCGTGCAGATGGCAATTTTCTGTTGTGCTTTGAGTGGAAATGCCCTCATTGCACGTAACAGTGGATGGGGCTTCATCTGTTCAGTTTAGTAGAGCATGGGATAATTTTCCTGATGCTCCATAACACTTTTGTAATATAGGTCCAAGGATTATGATCATACTCAAAGAATTAAAACTGTTCATTATTTCCTTTTGCTTCAGACAGGATAAGTTTGTGAATGAGGGGATACAAAGATTATTTCTACTTATCCACTAAGTCTCTCTCACTGAGTGGAGGATATGCATATAGCAGCACCACTTCTGACCTGTATAATTAGGTATTTTTCATTATCTCTGCAGTCCTCCTGCTAAATCATCACATGGCATCTGCCCTCACACTTAATATCCGTCTCTCACACACAGGTGTATTGATGTGTACTAGGCTGATGACCGCTGTTGCCTTTTTAAGCCTAGCCCTGCATTTCAAATCTCTGAAAAATTATGATACCCTTGGTATGGTAATCAGGTACTCGAGAGATGAAGCCTTTACAAAGCAGGGGCCTGGGAGTTGAAACATTTTACAGGCTGCCTGTGTTCATTAGAGACATATTTGCCAAACCAAGGGTGAATTTCTGGTTCCGCATCCGGTTGTCCAAATTACTTTTGAATTGGGTTAAGGAGAAACTTTGCTTCATATGAATGGGGGAGCCTATTCCCCAGAAGGTGTAGTCCCTGGTATATATACCTCTATTTCCAGCAGGTCCTGTTTAGATCACAGACAAGGTTTAAGTCTTTAGAATGGTTAATGCCAGTGCTTTTTCTTTTGTAGATATGCAGGAGTCCCTTCAGAGTGGGGTCTGATGATACTTTGTAAGCCAAGTGTAGATTTCCCCTCAACAGCCTGTAGTAGACTGAATGCAGAGATAGGGCCTTGATGTAGTCCGAATAGGGCATGTTGTTTACATCCTGTTTTCTTTTAGTGAGGAACCTGTGTGGAAATTCCAATTGTTGGATGTGCCTGGTTAGGTACAAACAGAGGACATTGTACTCAATGATATGTGCTGAATACAGTGAAACAATGTCCTCCTTGGACGTAGATGCTATACCTTGGTTTATAAGTTGCACACATTAGAATGATTTCCTCACTACAATCGACCTGATGGTCAAAGGCTAGATTATTGACTGTGCTGTCCCGAAGTGCCTGACTGCTGTATTGACTGTTAAGGGTGTACTGACTATGATGGTATCCTTCAGGATGTCAGCCATCCTGACACCTAGCATGCATTTCTTGGCATTTCATTTTATTCCATGGTTTTGATACCACTTATTTGTCTGTATCAGCCCTTCTTGCTGAGCATTAGTGTTGGTGGGTGATTCTATGACTGCTCCTGATTTGCAGCCATCTGCAAATTTGGTCAGCCATATGCCCTTGATGTTTGCTTTGACATCAGAGGAGAGGATGCCAAAAAGGGGTGGTTCCAGGATTGATCTCTGTGGGATTCCACTGGTGACTGGCCTCTCTGTAAAGGTGAACTCACCAATTCTAACTTCCTGGATCCTGTGAGCCAGCTGGCTACCCACTGGGTGACGTAGGGGTTTATACCTAACTTCTTGAGTTTATCAACACCAAATTGGGGTACTGTTTTATGGCTTGGTGAGGTCAAGGTAGGCCGTGTGAACTGTTTTGACTTGCTCCATTGCTTTGGTGACCTTCTCAAAGAAGTTCGCCAGGTTGAATAGACATGACCTGCTTTTGACAAATCCAGATAGGGTTGGGTCCTGTGTCTGGAGGTTTCCTGTCTCATTATTGATCATTTCCATGGCCTTGTATATGGAACTAATCAGACTTGTGGGTGTGTAGTTGTCAGGGGCCATAGATGGCCCATCTTTGTGCATAAGGATGATGGTTGCTGCTGTCCATTCATGAAGCGCACAATGTGATTGGAGGCTGTGGTTGAATAGTGATTCTGGAGGGCCTGGTAGGTCATCTTTTATGGTATGTAGAAGGCAGTCTGAGATCTTGTCAAGGTCCATCGATGCAGTGTTCTTATCCATTCAGAGAGCACTGAGAGCATGTTTCCTAGTGATAGTTGAGCGAGTTATATTTGATGGATTTTCCTAAGGAGAGGCAGGGGAAGAAGGGTAAAGTTAGAGCTAAATTTGTTGGCCAGTAGGTTTGCTATGTCTTATCTCAGTTTAGGTAGCTCCTTTAACAATGAGCTCTAGATATAATTGTGTGTTGCCTTTGAGATTGCAGACATAGCCAAATAATGCCTTGTGGTTGTCCCTGGCCTGAGAGGCCAGATTTACCTCATATTTGACTTTGATAAACTTTATTTTTCCTCTGAGTTGCTTATTTTGATAGCATTTTTATCCTGCTGGGTGCTATGCCTTCTAATTTTTGCCATGATTTTCTTCCTTCTGTTATACTACCTGTTGATGATGTGATTCCACCAAGGTGGCTTGTTTTTTGAGTTAGTTCAGTATTTATTCCTGGTGGTACAGATGCCTCTGTGCAGGTATTAAAATGCTCGTAGAGAGTTTCTATAAATAGTTCTGTGTAGGCAGCAGTGTTTCAAGGGTTTAGCTGGGCTTGCAATTTTGCCAGGTTATCAGTTAGCAGCAAGTTAGCCTTTGAGAAGTTCCTGAACATTACAGGGTTAACTGGGGTTGCGTGTCTTATTTTTACTTTAAAGGAGACCGTTTTGTTGTCTAATCTTCCTAGAGAGGATATTACACTAGGGAGTGTGCAGTGCTTTCCCGTATTAGTAAGGACTAGATCCAGTATATTTTTGTCCCTAATCTGCATATTGACAGTCTGATCCAGAGAGTTTGTGTTCACAAAGTCCAGAATTTCTGTGCCAGCTCATTCTTTATGATTCCTAGTTAATAGTGAGGTAGTTAAAGTCACCAATTAATATGGTATTGAGTTGGTTGGTGAGTGTTTCTAATAAGCTTAAGTACATGTTATGCATTTCTTGGGTCATAAACAGGACCTATAGCTTGCAAGGAAGTTGTGTGGGATTTAGCTTATGGTGATATGACCATGGAGAAGCTCAAGTGCATCAGCCTGTTTGACCAGCCTTGATATATTTATTTTGATGTAAATTGAAACATCTCCACCTTTAGTCCCTGTGTAGTAACTGGTCTAAATACATGGAAGGCATTATAGCCTTGCACTGCTGAGGTGTTTTCCATGGCTTTAAACCACATCTCAGTGACTGCACAGACATCAGCATTGTCTAGGGTAAAGAGAGCTTGTATGGAGTGGAGTTTCTTGTTTAGACTCCTAGCATTGAGCAGTAATACCTTTATATTGTCTTGGTTTTTATTTGTTATGTCAGAAGTACCTTCATTTTGGCATTAACTAAAAAGGCACTATGGGGAAAATAGTGTTTTAGGTAATATTCAAAAGTTTGGAGGGGAGAGGTGCAGACCATTCTTGGAAAGGCAGTGTGGTGTGTTGACCAACTTCTTTCATGCTGACAAATATTGCATCCCCTTAGAATGAGACAAGTATCTAAGCCAATTATTAAAGTCAGTCATCTTCTGTTTATATTATGGCATCATTCTTGGACACAGCAGAATATTGCTCAGTCCTAAGCGGATACCAGCTTGGGACACATTCCGAGAGCTCCATGATGCCCAGCTTGGGACACATTCCGAGAGCTCCATGATGCCCAGCTTGGGACACATTCCGAGAGCTCCATGATGCCCAGCTTGGGACACATTCCGAGAGCTCCATGATGCCCAGCTTGGGACACATTCCGAGAGCTCCATGATGCCCAGCTTAGGACACATGCCGAGAGCTCCATGATGCCCAACTTGGGACACATTCCGAGAGCTCCATGATGCCTCTCTTCATGTAGTCTAAGGAGGTACATGTCAGGTCATTTATTTCCACCTAAACTGAGTTGTAGTGCTACATGTGGTCCAGTGACTTCAGTGTGTGGGTAATGTCGCAGACCATGTTGCAGACCCTGGCCCCTGATGAGCAACTAACAGTGATTTTCTCCTTATTCAGCCTGATGAGAAGGGACATCAGTATGTCTCACATTGCAGTCTTCAGTGATGAGAATGTTAGGTTGTGTGGTGGCTTGCCTTATGCGTTTAGAAGTAGAGGCATCATGAAATGTGGCTGTATGTGCTGATGTGAGTGTTTTGAAAGAGTGCATTTGAGGCTGCTGAGGGCACTTGTTTCATGTGCTTCATCTATGAGGTGTTTGGGTTTAGGAAGGTTACATTTAAGTGCCTCAGCATATGTAGGTCTGTGTGTCTGGTTCATGCTCTGTATGGTGGGTGCAACATGTGTACTACCGACAACCTGACTGACATTAGGTACAGCGTGTGTACTACCGACAACCTGACTGACATTAGTTGCAGCATGTGTACTACCGACAACCCAACTGACATTAGGTGCAGTGTGTGTACTGCCGACAACCTGACTCACATTAGGTGCAGCATGTGTACTACCGGCAACCTGACTGATGTTAGGTGCAGTGTGTGTACTACCAACAAACTGACTGACATTAGGTGCAGCGTGTGTACTGCTGACAACTGATTTACATTAGGAGTGCTTTTATGTGAGAGCTTTACCTCCAGTGACACATCTCTCATATAAACCTTATCAGTTTGTTTGACAATTAGTTGGTTGTCAGTGAATGAGGAAGTATCTACATTGCATCAGGAAAGTCATATCCACCAAGCTGTTAATGGAGATGGTAGGAAAGTTCATATCCATGACAACAGGCCCGACTCATTGATTCATCAGTTGCTGTGAGAAATAAGTTAGGCATATCTGGTTTGCAAATCTGGGTGCAGTGCTGATCACTGTGCAAACTAGTTACCTTGTACGCATGTCAAGGGTGCTTTTATAAGGAAAATGTCAACTCAAGGTGCCTGTGTTTATACAGGGCACTGCCAAAACTTGAGGGAAACTACTGTAGACCCTGATGAATTATAAATGAAGTATTTAAGGAGATACTCTGGTATTACATATACCTCTCAACCTCCTAGCATAAGAAATCTGGACAAAGCCTAAATTATGGGGGGTACAAAGGCCCAAAAATAGGAACAGATTTTAAATATTGCTGTTATAAACTTAGAAAGTTGCTAGAGTAACGGGTTTTGTTTTAGCATACATTTTCTGAAGGATGAAGTCTGAAGCTCAAATGTATATCATTTAGTGACTTTATCAGTAATTTGCCAAAAAAAAAAAAAAAAAAAAGCCCATAACAGGCCAAAATTTTGAGGTGATAATCTGGACAGTTGAGAGGAATGTGTAACATCAGGCAGTAGCTAATCATGTTTCTTTCACTAGCCTGTCAGGCTGTACTTCCTAAGTCTGCACACTAGGTGGCACCTTTGCATTTTTTTTACATACACCTTTATTAAATTATCACTTCCAATATAGCTGAACATATTAACAGAAAAAGATGTACATTTTTCAATATACATAATATTTTTTCATTTTTTACAACTGTCATTAGTCCAACATTATATAAATTGCTGAATTCCTGGCTTCCCTTAAATCTCACTCTTCCTGTTGAACATTTTTCTGCATGTACTGTTCCCACAATTTTCATTTATTTCTACGTAATTTGCCCCTTCACTTTCTAAAGATTCCTCTTTCAGTTCTTTTATCTCTCTTATAATAATCAGTACTTCAATTACAGGTGGTTTAGACTTTAGTTTCCATTTTCTAGTAATTTTTTTTGGCAGCCAGCAGAATTAAACTTAATAAGGCTTTACTATTTCTAGGCAAGTCAGATCCTGTGTCCCAGCTCAAAAAAATAATTTCCTTAGTTAAAGCCATTTGCTCACTCAATATTTCTGACAGAGTACTCTGTAGGGAATTTTTAAAATTTGCCAACTCATTACACTCCCAAAACATATGTTTACAGTTGCCTCTTTCTTCTCCGTCACACCTCCAGCATTTGCTTATCTACCTGAAGAAACATTCTTTGGAGTCTGCTTGGGGTATAAAAATACCTTTGTAAACACTTCATGGCAAAGATCCGATACCTTCTGGACTTTGTTGCATACTTAGGAAAGCCATTCCATCTGTCCTCTCACTGTTCTTTAGTAAGTTGCTTTTCCAATCTCCCTTCCCAGTCTTTTTAACCTTTTCTGCTTAATTCTTATAATTATGATGCAGTGTTTTATATATCCTACTAATTATCCATTTAACAGCAGCTTCTGTTCTAGATTGTTAAAATCCCAACCAGTGAAGGTCTCTCATTTAAGTTTCAGCTATACCCTTTCTCTTTGCCTATAGTCAGATGATGTCAATAATTGATAGGGAAGGCAGTCTCTAGCTTGCAGTCCAAATGTCTTCTTGGCCTCTTCCAATTATGTTACCTTTCTAAGTATGTGCTGCCACTTCCTTTGCAGTTTTCTCCAGTAAATTCCAGCCCCCTCTTGCCTGTTTTATGTACCTCTGCTTGCAGTCATCCCTATTGGCATTTCTCCATTCTCCTGTTGGCTTAGTTCCTATAATACTTTTTGGTAATTTATGAATATAATATTCTGTATGGTAGTGGTTATTCTTGAGGATCTGCATCCAAAATCCCACTCTCTCTATATATTTCTTGAACACCCCCCCCCGATTCATCATGATCACTTTCCATTTTGAATTATGAACTTCTGTTTGTGTTATGTACATGAGCCTTAAGTGTAGCTATAAAATATCCCTTCAAATCAGGTAATCCTAAACTACCTTGTTCTGTTAGAAGGATCAACTTATTCTAATTAACTCTTGCCCTCATCTCCTCCCAGATAAATTCCTTCAGTTCTATTAATTATTGTCTGTAGTGTCTCCTCTAGGTTGATAAAAATATGCCTGATCCCCATATGTGAAATTAAGGGACAAACTATTGTATAAACAAGAACTTCCAGTTTCTCAGTTTTTATATTGTCTTTTGTTTAGTCTCGTCTTGCATATCCCTAGCTGCCATAACGGAAATCTTTTTAATCCATATTGGTAAATACTTTCATCTGATCATATCTCCATAAATGTGTATTGCTGAACCAATTAGTGTGTGTGGGTGCATATGTGGCACCGTTACATTCTGAAGTTAAAACTTGCATTTCAGTGCTAGTGTAATGCTGGTGACACAGGAGGAATCTGTGTTGTGGTCTGTTCTCTTTCACCAGTAGAACTCTTTTTCCCTTTCCCCTAACTTTACTCTTCCCATGGGGAAGCACAAATTTGTAATGAGTTGGATTCAGTATGCACAAGTTCATGCTAAGATATGACATTTGTTAGTATGTTTGTCTATATGATAGACTAGTTTTGTGGGTCTGGTTGAGGAGAGTAAGTAGTGGTGCAGACTCCCCCCCCCCCCCCGAAAACAGAGCTTTTCTTAGGATATGCATTATTTACCTCCCTGACTGATCATCCAAAATCTGAATCATCACTATCTATTTCTGATTCTTTTGTTTAGCTTGTCGCTTAGCTGGTTAATAACCATAGATCTGAAGTAGTTGACTTCATTCTTTCTGCACATATGGGACATATGGGTATACGGATCCGATTCGGATCCGAGCTGGCAAAACTTTTCAAGCATCAGCTCCGAACTCCAAGCTCCTCCCCTACCTATACTACATTACTTCGTCCTATCCAGCCCCAGATCTCGTTTGCTGCTCTATGAGTCAGCATCGTGGTCTCTGAGCTCCTAGCTAGTTGGTAAGATTTTTGGTCCTTTTTTTGCTAATTGCTGAGTTTGAATACCTTCCCTTTTTCCTCCCTTACTTCACGTTTGGTCGTCTTGTTAGTTAAAAAAAAAAAAAGTTATTACTTAATAGTTTAGTGTGTGTAATATTGTGTTACTGGTTCCCGCCTAGGCCCAATCCCTGTTAAGAGTGTGTGTGTGTGTGTGTGTGTGTGTGTGTGTGTGTGTGTGTGTGTGTGTGTGTGTGTGTGTGGGGGCCTCTAGGGCTTTTTCTGTATTTGCTGTGACTGAACAGCCAAAGGTTCTCTCTAAAAAGTGCACAGAGTGTGGTCATAAGCTTTTTCCAGCCGATGGCCAAACTCTGTGTGTTCTATGTTTAGGGGTCGCCCATCTGTCTGCATCCTGCGACATTTGTTCAGGTTTTAACCCTAGGGCGTTGAAGGATCATCGGGCTAAGCTTGCGGCTGAAGGGCTGCTACCAGCTTCTGCCTTGGAGTCTGCCTCGGTTTCCTCCCCAGCCGGTGACTCTGTGCAGGCAGGGACTCAACCTCCCACCAGGCCTGCTTCCTCTGAGTTGTCCCAGAGAGGTAGGGACAAGAGAGAGAAGGAGAGGCGCCATAAAGAGAGGGACAGGCCCAGAAAAAGGTCTCTGGACAGGGAGTCCTTCTCCAGCCCCTCTTCTAAGGTACCCAGGTCTTATTCTCCCCAGCTCCACTCTCCCCGTTTCTCGGCGGAGCCGACGGAGCCATTGGAGCTGAGGCACTCCCCTCTGATCTGACCCAGACCCGAGTCGGTCGCTTCCTCCAGATCGACTCGGAGTGTATCCGAACTTGATATGGACAGGCTGATGAGGAGGTTCATCCAGAACCAGATTCAGATGGGGGGTCTTACCAGGGCCCTCTCCCATTGGTGAGGGTCCTTTTTCTACTATGTTCCACCCTATTGCTCCTTCCCCGATCCGACCCGATGCTTTGGGGTTCTCGGGTCCGTGACCTTTTGGAGCTGTGGGGTCAGTGCCGATGGTTTTCATTTCCTCGACGCTGGCCGTCACCTTGAGTTCCTCTGATCCGATCTCGGATCCAGGGGACTCTCGGAGCCGTGGTCGGGGAGTCGGACCTGAGGGCCGAGATCTCGCTCTTTCGGATCCCACCCTCGGTGCCCAGACTACCCCGCCATCGGCTCCTGTCCCTGCTTCGGTGCCGGGGAGAGCCTCTTCCTTACGTTATACAGAGGTGTGCTCTCCATCGGCATTCGGGGCAGTGGAAAGGGTCCTCTCCCAGGGGGTTGAGACCATAACTCACATCCTCGGATTCTACCCAGACCCCTCTGATTTTGGATTCTGCTCCCATTGCCCTGTCTCAGGGACAGCCCGTGCCAAGGCAACCCCAGGTTGTTCCCCTCAGGGAACCCCCGGAGACTTATGAATCCTCTTCAGAGAGTCACACTGGAGAGGAACCTCGTAAGTGCAAGAGGAGGCACTTGGACTCCCCTGAGTCTATTACCACTGATATGGACTTGGATGAAGAAGAGGGTTCCCCCAGATCACCTACCGAGGACGTCTCGTTCTGCGACATTATGGAGATCCTCCGTCAAAGAGAAGGTTGGTCAGCCCCCAACCCCTCTGCGGATGAGTCCGTATTCCTGGAGGCCTTTGGCGCGTGCCCATCTACTTCCTGGGTCTCCCCTCCAGCTGACCCTTTGGTGGACCTCATCACCACTAGGGCATGGAAGGATCCTGACACCGCAGAGCCGATACCCAAAAGGCCAGACAAAATTCTTTCCCTGCTGTCAGACAGGCAGGCATGGTCCAAGGGAGCCCTGGTAGACGCTTTGGTGGTTGCAGCTGCCACAAAGAGGGAACTGGCGCAGGAGAGTTCCTCGGTCCATCCACCAGACAAGGAGTCCAGGTCGATGGATCATTTTGGGAAGTGCATGTACTCGTCAGCGACATTTTCTATCCGTGCGCTGAATTACTTGGCACATGTCATCTCACTGCAGTGAGACCTTATATCGGAACTAACTGAGTCACCCCCGGAGTCTCTGTCGCAGCAGGACAAGCAGTCCTTTTCCGCAAAGATGACTACACTGAAGTCAGTGACTGATACCTCTATGCGGCTCCTCTCTCATAACACGGAGGGAGCCACTAGAGCTGCTGGTACAGGCGTTGCCTTGAGGCGACATGCCTGGATCAGGCTGTGTCAATTTGCGGACTCCTTTAAGGCATCTTTCATCAATGCCCCATTCGATGGATCATCCCTCTTTGGGAAGACTGTACGTAACACACTAACCCAGAGTGAGAAGGACGGAAAGACTTTGTCAGCCATCAGAATCCGCTTCTCTAACCCCCAGAGGTCCTATTCCAGGAACCAAAAGGGGCAAAAGAAGAAGTGGTTCCAGAAATCACAGTCCTTTCGTGACACACATGGATATTTGCCACCCAGAGGCAGAGGGGGACAAGACTGATGCCGTCCAAGAGGCAGAGGGGGTCCCAAAAACTTCGGGTCTAGGGAACCTTTTTCCGACAGACCTGCTCAGCAACCCTGAGGGGTTGCCCAGCTGCTCTACTCTGGAGGCAGTCGGGGGATGATTTTCCTTACATTCAGCGGCATGGGAGTCCATTACTGCAGACCACTGGGTGCTAAACATCATATCCAGAGAATATTCTGTCCCCTTCATTTCACATCCCTTAACTCCAGCTCGCCTTCCAGATGTTCCACCCGCTCACAGGGAGACTGCAGCTTTAGAGGTGTCAAAGCTGCTACAAAAACGAGCCATCGAGTCGGTCCCCCCAGATCAATCCGGATTAGGCATCTACTCCAGGTTCTTTTTAGTGCCAAAGAAGACGGGGGACGTCAGGCCCATTCTGGACCTGTCTATCCTCAACCTGTCGGTAGAGAAACAAAATTTCCAGATGGTCACTCTACAGTCCATTCTGCCATTTGAGAGAATGCGACTGGATGTGCTCGTTAGACCTCCAGGATGCTTACTATCACATCAAGGTCCGCAGGAGCTTCAGGAGGTTTCTACGCTTCCGGCTAGGGGCCATTCACTTTCAATTCAGAGCCCTACCCTTTGGTCTCACCACAGCCCCCAGGGTATTCACCAAGGTTATGACAGTTGTAGCGGCTCACCTGAGACTTCAGGGCATTCAGGTATTCCCCTACCTAGACGACTGGCTCTTTGCTGCATCCACCAAACGTCTCTTGTGTCAGGCCCTACACTACTTCCTCGGTCTGGCTCAGAAATTGGGCATCACGATCAACGTCAACATGTCCCACCTGTCTCCGGTTCAGATCATAGACTTCATCGGGGCATGGTTGGATTCGATCCAGTCAAAGATTTTTCTCACCCAGGAAAGGATAGAAAATCTCAGACTCCATGTATCAGCGATCTTGGAGCATTCTGTGGTCACAGCAGCCGATGTCCTCAGGGCCCTGGGTTCGATGGCAGCCACAATCTCTATCCTCCCTCTTGCACGTCTTCACATGAGAGTCCTTCAGTGGACTCTGGCAGTTCAATGGTCCTGGCTAGACCTTCCGATGAATTTCCACATCCGAATCAGTCGGACATGCAGAACGTCACTCCAGTGGTGGCTTCAATCAGCGGACATTGTTGCTGGGCGCAGCTTCCCAGACCCTCCGGCTCAAGCCACGGTGACCACGGACGCTTCCCAACTCAGGTGGTGGGGCACTTCCTGGGAAGAACAGTCCAAGGCACGTGGTCCCCTCCAGAGACCAAGCTACACATCAATGTCTTGGAAATGAGGGCAGTGCTTTTAGCATTGAGAGCCTTCCATCCTGTCCCACCTCCAGGAACGGTAGCCGTTCAATCAGACAACATGTCTGTAGTCTGGTATATAAACAAACTGGGAGGGACCTGATCCTACCCCCTTTATCACGAGGCCATGAGGGTTTTTGGAGTGGGCCATATCCACCAGCCGGTTTCTCATAGCAACGCATATCCCGGGACACTCCAACATTCTAGCGGACAGTCTCAGCAGGGCAGTCCTCCTTCCTTACGAGTGGTCTCTGAAACAATCAGTGGCGGAAAAGATCTTCCGCATCTGGGGTCAACCTTGCTGCGATCTCTTCGCATCTCCTTCCAACGCGAAGTGCAGAAACTTCTTCGCTCTGATCCCCCCTTCGGGGGATGTCCCCAGGGATGCTCTAGTCCATGCTTGGCCTCTCTGGCTACTGTATGCTTATCCCCCATTACCTCTTATTCCAAAGTTCCTTCAGAAAGCTTGCCAGCTGCAGTGTAAAGTCATTCTCATAGCTCCCTTCTGGCCGTGCCAAGTGTGGTTTCCCTTCCTATGGTCTCACCTGTTGGCTCCTCCATGGACTCTAGATCCATGTCCGGATCTAATTTCTCACCCATTGGGCTTGCCCCTGCCCAACCTGGACAGTCTCAAGCTGACGGCTTGGCTGCTCCAGTTCCCATGATCATCTGGACTCCCGGACTTTCGTCCCCTGTTAAGAATATTCTGGTAGCTTCTCTTAAAGCCTCCACTAGGAAACTTTACAATAGCAAGTGGAGACGTTTTTGCGTTTGGGCCTCTCAGCACAATCAGAACCCTTTTACAGCCCCTGTTCCGGTCATACTGGATTTTTTGGCAGATCTTTTTCGGTCAGGCGCAAGTGCTTCCACCATCAAGGTTCAACTGGCTGCCATCTCTAATTTTCATGTAGGTGAAAATAAGGCTGCTCTGGCTTCCGCCAAACTGTGTAAAGCCTTCCTGAAGGGCACTTTTTTATTGCGACCACCAGTTAAAGAAACAGTGCCCTCCTGGGATTTGACTTTAGTCCTTCAGGCCTTGACCTCTCCCCCTTTCGAGCCAGCCGGTTCAGTTCAGATGAAGTTTTTGTCGTGGAAGACAGCATTCTTGGTCGCCATCACTTCAGCTAAGAGAGTTTCAGAGTTGCAGGCCTTATCCTCCTTGCCCTCCTATTTGGTTTTCCACAAGGATAGGGTTTTGCTGCGTACGAACCCTTCTTTTCTTCCCAAAGTGTCCTCAGCAGCCAATATTAATCAATCTATAAATTTGCCGGTCTTCTTCCCAAATTTCCAGAATAGAGGTGAACGTAAGCTTCATTTATTGGATGTTCATAGACAGCTTCGTGTTTACCTCCATAGGACTAAACCCTTCCGGAAGTCGGATCAATTGTTTGTCTTCTTTTCAAAACCATTTTTGGGCAAAGCGGTTTTGAAAGTGTCCTTAGCAAGGTGGATCACTCTTTGTATTGCTCAAGTTTATAAGGACAAAGTTTTATCTCCTCCTGGTGTACTGACGGCTCATTCCACTAGAGCAATGGCCACTTCGGCAGCTTTCAGGTCAAGAGTTCCATTAGACGATATCTGTGCAGCAGTGACTTGGGCCAATTTGCACACATTTATCTCTCATTATAAATTGGATCTTATTTCTAGAGGGAGAGCATCCTTTGGCTCTGAGGTGCTCAGAAATATCCTTCCATAAGGGCCTCCCAGGAATACTAGTAGCTGGGGACTCTGTCCCATATGTGCAGAATGAGTGAAGTCAACTGCTTCAGATAAAGAAGTTATGTACTTACCATAATGTTCCATCTGAGTAGTAGACTTCATTCTTCTGCACCTTCCCTCCCTCCGTCCCCCCTCACTCTTCAGGTTATCCTGTTTAGGGTGGTGGTTATGTTGCTTTTAAGTGACAGCAAACTCAATCTGGGGCTGGATAGGAGGAAGTGATGTAGTATAGGTAGGGGAGGAGCTTGGAGCTCGGAGCTGATGCTTCAAAAGTTTTGCCGGCTCGGATCCATATACCCATATGTCCCATATGTGCAGAAGAATGAAGTCTACTACTCAGATGGAACGTTATGGTAAGAACATAACTTCTTTTTAACTCCCTGTTGAGATGGGGATTAATTGTGTAACGCACCATCCATTTGTGATTCCTGCATTTAAATTTTCACGTAACAAGTTAAGAACCATAGTTAATTTACTGTCTACCTTGGGATTAACTGCATAACTCCATATCCATTTGAGGATTTACCAGCTTTCATTCACTGTCCATTATTGGGTTTAGTTTGTTAAATCACCATCCATTTGGAGACCAAGTGTATTTAATTCACACATCCAGAGTTGGATTAACTACATTTAACTTAGAATCTAGAAGCTGCTTATCCACAGTTAAATCTTCATTCATACAAAAATGCTAGGCAATCATTCAGCTGGAAATCAAACACATTATATTTGTTTACCGAGTAACGCACTGCAGACACAGACCATGCTAAAAAATGAACAGTACTGTAAAGTAGTCCTACAGGAAAAGGAGCCAGTACAATGTAAATGCAAAAGAAAGAAGAAATACAAGCATTTTCAACTTTACGAGCTATCGGTATGCCTAAATTGTTGAGTTCAGAGAAAGGCAGTGCTGTGTGCATTTGTGCTAAATCTGTGACAGAGAAATGAGGTGGTGAAGTTGGAAAAGTTGTGGTGAAGGGCAGAAGTGTGAATGAAACTAAATGCCAAGAAATGCATAATAATCCTTTGGGAAATCATCCACCCCTGGAAACTATCATATTGATAACACACCCCTTAAGAGTTAACCCAGTAGTCAGGGACTTGGGGACACAGGCAGTAATCTAGCCTTTTACCATCACGTGTTTACAGTAGTCAGGAAATCATTCTATCTAGTGCAACTTGTAAACAAAGGTCCAAAGATGTCTTTGTTTCACTGTATTCAGCATTAATCAGACCTATTATTGAATACAACACCCCATTTGGTGTGTACCTAACCAGCCATATCCAACAATTGGAACTTCCACAGGGGTTCCTCAATAAAAGAATACAAGGAGCAAGTAACTGGTCCTTTGTGGACCGCCTCAAGGCCCTATCCCTGTATTCTGCCTCCTACAGACTGTTGAGTGGAGATCCATGGCTGGCATACAGGACATTGTCAGATCCCACTCTGATGGACCTCGTGCATATCCACAAAACAACCACCACCAGAATTACCCGTTCTAAAGACTTAAACCTTGCCTGTGATATAAATAGGACTGGTTGGAGAGACAGGTATGTATCCCAGAGACTGCCTCTTCTATGGAATAGGCTCCCCATTAAATGTGAAGCAGAGTTCCTTCCTAACCCAATTCAAATTTAATTTGGACAATTGGATGGGGAACAAGAAATTCATCCCTGGCTTGGCACCTATGTCCCTAATGGACACAGGCAACCTGTAAATGGTTCATCTCCCGGACTCCTGTTTACACTCATCAAAGGTACCAGAATTTGTCAGATTTGGGATGCATGGCTAGGTTTAAAAAGGTCCTTGTAGTTAGCTTAGTACACACCTATGAGCATGTGAGCCTTGTTATGTGGCCTATCTTTCAGGTACCTCATTGCTACAGTGCCAGAACATTCCATATCCCTTTGGGCCCCATTTAGTATACAGCTGTCAGTGTGACCCTTATTGTGGCTGTTCCCGGATATATCCTTTGTTGTATTCCTCAAGTCCCTTCTCTGGTAGGAATTTGTGGCATATACAGGCTTTTTGTCTCATGCAGATTTATATATTGTTTCAGTGCGGCATCACTGCTGAATATCAAATATACAAGTAATGTCAGTTTAAATACAATGTAAAGGGAATCGTCGTTGCTTCTTTACTGATCTCCTGAGTGAGGCATTAGTTTAATCCCCTCTCTACTGTTTAAAACAAAAACATATAGGCTTGCTTCAGCACATGAAAATAAAAAGGCAAATTCCTGTGTGTCCTTGCCAGTGCCTTCTGTGCTGCAGAAGCTTTTATGTATGAGACCCATTTGCCTATTTTGCCAAGTTGCCCAAATTTCACATTTCCATATAAGTACTTAGTCTATTGAAAGTGTAAAATGTACCCGGTGAACATCGGTCAACTCTTTGCAGCATTAGTGTCTTTCTTGCTTTGACCTGCAAATGAAGCAACAGAATCCAGATAAACAATGATATACTGAAGCTGCTGTTTTTTATCACAGTTATTTGGTACGAACACCTGGATTGATACATGCTTTATGCCCTGCATGTCAGATACTGAACCTGTGGAATCTGAGCCACTTTACTGTCATGCATGCAGTTTGTGAACAGAAGTACGTACACGACAGTTCATGAGCTGTGGATCACCTTGAGAAAGATACGACATACAGTTCCACAACTCAATAAATCCTAGTGCAAGGCTTACAACAGGCTACGTATGTGCCCTGCAGTAGTACTATGCAGTGATTACCCAACAGGCCGCATGTGTCTCCTGCAGTAGTACTATGCAGTGATTACCCTTGGTCAGCAAGTGCCCCTTACATGGCTGCACAGCATGCCATTTTGTGCACCTGAAAGGTCCATGGCACTTTATGTGCCACTGAAGCAAAGGTTATAGACTTAAGACTGGGCCCCACAGCACATCGTTCTGTGCACTTAAGTACAACTGCATTGGGCGGTTATAGGACTGAGCCCCACAGCATGTCATCCTGTGCACCCTGAATGTGTGTGGCACTGTGAATACCATTGCTTGGCATCAGAAAGCTGCTTAACAAAAGGTTAGGTACCCCTAAGAAAGGTTAAGAGTGGGCTTCATGCTCGGGACCTGCAGCCAGTGTCAGACACTACAGAGTAGCAGCAAAAGCTAAAACAGCTGTACAAGCTCTGGGATACTTTGCTCCACCATAACTTAAACAAAAAAACATGAGAGTGAAATGTTTCACAGCTTTCCCCAGAGAAACACCTCTGTTCATTTCTGCATACTGTCCGTGTGCAGGTAGTGCTACAAATTTCACTACTTTTAAAGCCTGTAAAATGCTTTTGTTTTTTGTCCTTTTGTAGCTCCATGCACTATGACAAATTATGATGGCATCTACGATCATAACTCCTATTATGTGTTCCCAACATGGATGCCAAGATTCACCTCTTTAGCTTTGCTTTACTTTGTTCTGCTCTCAGTATGAATTTCATATCCATGTCAGACACCTAATACATTGGTTATGATCAGAGACCGTGTCATACTGCTGTACATTTCTCGTATGTCTTCTCCCTTTCCCCTTCCCCTTTGTCATTAAAGTTTAGTGCGCCATCTACCTGGTGCTCAAACATCTTATTATGCACAAGTAACCCACATCTGCTTAACCATAGTTTCCATTATATACAAATAACCGCTTCATCGGTTTCTGATAGTCCCACTTCTTAAAATCTGTAACATATATTGTTTCATTCATTGCTTCTGCATCAAGTGAATATATGTTTTCGTATTATTTCCAAAAGTTTTGGTCCTGTTACATTTATATTGTAAATGGTGGGATTGTGTTGCAGGGGAAACATAGGATGAGGTTCACCTTTGTGGCCTGAAATTCATATCAGATCTGTAAAGCAATTTTTTTTTCATTTTTCAAGGATTCTTTATAGTCATACAGTCTTTTATTGAATAATTTATATTTCAAATTGCCTTTCACAGGCAGTTTTTTATTTATTTCAGTCTCAAGAAAGTCATAAAACACATGATGTCCTTCCATATCAGTGTTGTAGTATTCATAACCTATGGCATCTCCTGCCAAGGATAGCCCAACATCCCCCATTAGACCAAAACCTTTACCTATTACCAGCATTGTACATCAGACATATGCTGCCTGCATCAGTGTAGGGCATAAAGTTGATAGTACAGACATTCCAAAGTCAGGGCTTATGTGCCCCCAGTCTGAACACCATAGTTGAACATCAGTCTGAACAGTTTTACGGTGCTGGTTATACCAGGCCTCCTTCAGATAAGTAACCCATTGGGGCTCCTTTTCTCTTCATTTTCATTGTATTCTGAGAGTTCATGTCATCCAAAAAAGAGAAGTGTTAGTGTGGGAGGCAGATTCCCCATAAGGATCATCAAGACATTTGTTTTATCTAGGCACTTCTCATGACCATGCTCAGTGCTCCATTTGTCAGGTGGTTGTGCCAAAGACCCTTCACAGCCATCTGTCTTCACTTTCCATTTATCTTGAGAAACAACATCTGAAGTTGTTGGCCCAGGGTACCATGGTTGAATCTGCCAACTCCAAGGAATAGTCGCCACTTAAGAAAAGGCCAAGAAATTGAGGTCTGATACTGCTGCTGTTCAACCTCCACCAGATGTCTCTCAAGGTGAATGATGACCTGGAAGACTGCCTCTGCTGATGTTGATTCTTTCTGCCACGACCCTTCAAAGGCTGGCATGGAACAGTCTTCTTGCATGTCCTCCAAGGCTTTGCAAACATCTGCTGTGTACATGGAGGGGGAACCACGGCTGATCTTATCGGAGGACTCTAGGGAGATTCCCCAGATCTTATTCTAGGAGGAAGTCCCTGGTAAACGGATGGAATCAAGGCAGGGTTCTGAGCCACCAAGGTTGGTTAAAGCCAACATCCCCCTTAAGAAGAGTCAGAAGACTAAGCATACTTCTCCATTCCCAAGGTTCCTCAAAGGGAGTGGCAGGAATTTACTCAGAGCCTGTTTAATGCCCTAATGGCTTTGAGATGACTGCAGGGGGTTTCTGCTCCTTAGTCTTCCACTCCTAAAAGATCTGGGAAGCCTGATTCTTCGGATGAGGAATCCGACTTGGATGAAGATTCTTTGGCCTACTCTTCCCAAAAGCTGTCAACTTTGGATTATGACTCTGAGTAGGAGTCCTTAAGCCCTGATACCCCTTTAGAAGAATTGTTCTTCAAGGATACAGTTGTTTGCATGGTAGAACATTTTAAATTGGTCTGCTCCCAGGTTTCTGATATCCAGAAAAGATATTGAGTTATTTTATGATGGACCCCCCCAAGCCTTCATCTGTTCTCCATCTTGGCTGCTCTGATGGATACTTTTTTGGCTGCTTCCTTGGCTTCTTATTTCTAACCTCCCGCCCATAAGAAGCCTGATCATTGTTATAAAGTGCCTAAGGCTTTTAAGTTTCTTTATAATTGTCCATTTTCTGACCCAGCTGTGGTATCCTTCTCTGCTGGTAAGCATTCCCGACTTTTGCTTTCTTCCAAGCTAATTCCCTCTGTCAAGGACAGTCAAGCTATGGAGAGGCTGGGGAAGAAGGTCTGTACTTTTACCACCCTGAAATTTTATGCCATAAACTATCAAACTCATGTCACCAGATATATTTTACCCCTTTTGTATAAACTTGGGGTGATTCTCTCAAACCTGCCTGATTCTGAAGCCAAGTCCACTGCTCTTTCTTTGGTGGGATCCACATTTCATGTAGCTCATCAATCCATTTTCACACTGAGCTAATCGGAGGAAGGGCACTGAGCAAACCCTGATCTGCGATATATAACATTAAGTATCCTGCTTTTTGCTTATTTTTATGAGTTATTTATAGCACTTTTATTGTCTGCTGCATACTTTTCTAGCTAGTTTCACTGTGTGCGAGGTATTAATTGGAAATTTTCTGCATTTGTTAAGCACCTGTTTGGGTTTGTTTATTCTGATTTCCCGCCAAGGACTGTATCTATTTGTTTGCAGTTAAAAGCATTCTGTAGAGACTTCCTTGCTCCTTTATCTGTTTAAAACTTTCATTTAAAGGCTCACTGCTGCTTTTCTGCTGTGATAAACATTTCTGCAGTTTTTTTTTCTACTGAAGTAGTGTGGGTAGTTGTAGCATTGTTCATATTCAGGTTTGTGTTTTGGGCCTAGTTTGTAGAGACTGTGTGTCTGAGCACATGTTCCAGACCATCTTAGTTTAGCCAAAGCCATTCTTGCATTTCAGTGAGAGGGGAGTGTTTATGGTCATTGGCTGATTGGGGTTACCTGGACTACGCTTTGGAGTAAGCACCTCATTGGTTCTTTCGAGCTTTTTTAAAATTGTTTCAGGTTTCAACTTTCTGTTACTTAAGAGGTTAACTTTAGTGTTTCTGCCATTTCACACTGAGCTAATCGGAGGAAGGGCACTGAGCAAAACCCTGAGCTGTGATATATATAACATTAAGTATCTTGTTTT
This sequence comes from Protopterus annectens, assembly GCF_019279795.1. NCBI lineage: Eukaryota > Metazoa > Chordata > Ceratodontiformes > Protopteridae > Protopterus > Protopterus annectens. The sequence continues at coordinate 137,187,535 of NC_056739.1, forward strand.
TTGCTTATTTTTACGAGTTTTTATAGCACTTTTATTGTCTGCTGCATACTTTTCTAGCTAGTTTCACTGTGTGTGAGGTATTAACTGGAAGTTTTCTACATTTGTTAAGCAACTGTTTGGGTTTGTTTGTTCTGATTTTTGTCTCCCACCCCCTCTCCCTATTGGTATCCTGTTCTTATACTTGGTGGCTTTGCAATTGCCTCCCCCTACTGCAAATTTGATCTGGGACACTCCTCCCAGTTTAGTGTCATTACCTCATTCTACCTAATCCAGGAAGAACATTTGAGAAGGCCAACCCACTTAGTTCTTAATCTTGAGTCCTCCTTACTCCCTTTCCACTTTACAAAACAATTCTAACCTTGTTTCCTGCCTTTCCTGTAAGTAGTCTAGTCCAGATACAGATTTGCTGTATCCAGGACTGTTTGTAAGCTTCTGAGGCCTCGGGGCTTAGCACTCAACTGTCCTCACTTGTCTAGAGGAAAACAGGTTTTAGTACTTGATAAATAAGCACCTATCCAGGCATGTCTAAGGGTCAGCTCCCGGTGTTTTCTCCTGTCTACCTAATGAATCTGGGCATCTTGGGGCAATGCAGCAATTGCCTCATATACACAGACAACCCTCTCCTCCTACCACCGAACACTACAGCCTGTGAGAGATGCACTTATATAGCCAAACTGGAAGCAAAGCTGTTTTCACCCATGACTGGACTAGATTCTCAAGAGGAGAGGGTAAACACTTGCACCACATCACACTCATCACATAGTCCCTCAAAACCTACAACACCAAAACACATGCATAGAAACACAAAACACACACCTACATTCACAGAGACTCTCAATAAAAATCTGCCCAAACAACAGGGACCTCCAAGGCAGAAACGCAAGCAAACTCCACCCTTCAACACAACCCAAATGACACATAGCCCACAAACTCAGTGTGCCACTCAACCACAGCCCATAAGGCATAACAACATACCCAACACTCTAGTCATAGGTGACTCTGTAGTCAGGCGCACTGATGTTCCACTCACTGGGCTAAACAAGGAGAAAGTTACTATCAACTGCCTGTCTGGTGCCAGGATCCGCCACATAATGCACACACGCAGGTCACTCCATAATAAGTACAAATATGACTCTGTCATTGTCTGTGTTGGTGTGAATGACCTGAGATGTACCTCCCTGGACTACATGAAAAGAGACATGAAGGAGCTGTCCAATCTTGTAGCCCAGTCAGGTATGACCCTAGCCCTGAGTAGCATCCTGCCATCACCCAGAATGATGCCACAGTACAAGGACAAAGTGATTGACTTCAACAATTGGATAAGCTACTGGTGTCGTTCTAAGGGGATCCAGTATCTGTCTGCCTGGGGGATGACATGAACGACAGACCACGATGCTTTGCCAGAGATGGCCTGCTCATGTTGCCCTTGGGATTTCGGATACTGGCTAAGGCTCTTGCCACCCCTATAGTGCCTTTTCTAGGCAAGGTTTAAATGACAAACTCACCACCATAACAGGTACAAGCAAACAAAATCTGAGGGTAATGCTACTCAATGCTAGAAGTCTAAACCTCAAAATGCACTCACTCGAGGCACTCCTTAAAATGGAGAACATCAACATCTGTGCAGTGACAGAGACCTGGTTCAAGGCTCCAGAGAGCACACTCACATTACCAGGCTGTAATTCATACCACACCTTTCGGCCACCTAACCTGGACCGAAACGCGGAGGCATGTCCATATTCATTAAGGATATCCACACTTCCAGGCTAGTTGCTCAGCATAATGCATCCGAGATTATCGAAGTGCAACTAACTCTGGGCAAGACTACATATCCCCCACCATGCCCCAGGATTCCAACTCCTCATTTCTTGATACACTGGAAAATATTAGGGTACAACCTAACACCCTAATAATGGGCGATTTCAACTACCCCACCATTAACTTGGAAAACTACTCATGTACCAACTCTTTTGCTCGTTTTCTGGAATTCATAAATTCCAATGCTTTGGATCAACGTATCCACACACCCACCAGGGGCAGAAATATCCTAGACCTGGTCATTACCAACATTGACAACCGGTGTTCCACACCAGAGGTCAATTCCTCGTTGGTCAGATCCGACCACAAGCTAATCACCGTAGACATCCACATCCCAACCCCACCCCCCATTAGGGAAACCACTATAAAAAATTTCTCCAAAGCCATTCACACTTCTTAAGACAGAAGTGGCAAACTTTACGACACCCATGCAGATGGACAATAGAGGTACAATTGCTGAATCCTACACAAATGCACTTTATAAGCACTTACACGAGTGCATGGATCATGCAATCCATAACAGAACCAAGATTCTATCCTCCTAAAAAAAAGGAAGCCAATCTGGTGGTCCCCTGCCATAAACAAACTCTACAACAGAAGAAAGAAACTGTTGCAACAAAGAGTAAAATCCCATGATTGGAGGAACTCCCTGGTCAGCCTCAGTAAAAAGCTGAGATCCCTCATAAAATCCTCCAAAGCTAGTTACGAAAACAAATTGCCACTGATTCTAAAGACAACCACAAAGCATTCTATAGCTATGTCAGGAATCTCAATGGCAACACTCAGATCTGCTCTGAGTTACCACACACTTGCACTAAATATACAGAACCAACTGAAATTGCCAACATCCTGGCAGATAGCTTTAGTGCTAACTTTATCCCCCTCTCACCCACTAAAGGGCCCATCTCTATACCGGAAGAATGCAAAGTTCTTGTAATCACAGGTGAAAACCACACTCTCCAAAGCCAAGAACACAGCATTCATGGGACCTGACAACATCCCAGGCTGCGTTCTACATGAACTACAGAATGAACTGGCACCCCATCTAAGTACCATGTTCAGGCAAAGCCTCATGTCAGGCTTTGTGCCCACTGAATGGCGCACAGTGATGGTTATCCCACTCCACAAAGGGGGAGCCACCATGGACCCCGGGAACTACCGCCCCATTAACCTGACGAGCCTGGTCTGCAAGGCTATGGAACGGATTATTATGGAACTTATAAACAATGACATTGGTAATCTCCAAATGCTGGACCCCACCCAGTTCGTGTTTGTAAAAGGCATATCATGTCTCCTAAACCTAATAGACTTCTTTGAAGCGGTCACCAAAGCCTTAGATGAGGGTAAGGTGGTTCACACAACCTAGCTAGATCTCACCAAGGCTTTCAACACCATCCCCCACTCTGGAATTATAGATAAACTCACTAAACTAGGTATAAAGCCTTATGTCACAAGATGGGTTGCCAACTGGCTCACTGACAGAACCCACACTGTGAAAGTAGCAGACTCCAAATCCAACTTCAGACCAGTGACAAGTGGAGTACCACAGGGTTCAGTCCTTGGTCCTCTCTTGTTTGGTATCTACTTCTCAGAAGTACGGGCTAACACAGAAGGTCTTTGGCTAATGAAGTTCTCAGATGACTGCAAACTAGGAGCCATAATCAAAACGCCTAATGATGTGGACATCCTACAAAAGGGCATCACTGAGACAGATGCCTGGTGTCAAAGTCATGGCCTCAAGCTCAGTGCCAAAAAGTGCATTGTCATCCCTTTTGGTAAAAACTCTGTACCCATGAACTTACCACATAGGTGGTAGTCTACTTAACACTGAAAGTGTGATGAGACCTTGGGACACAGGTGGACAGTAGTCTCTCCTTTGATAATCACATCGCCACAGTAGTCAGGAAATCCTTCTACATGGCACACCTCATCACAAAAGGGTTCTCATCCAGGAAAAAAAAGAGGTCATTGTTCCCCTCTACTTGTCACTCATTAGACTTATTATAGAATACAGCGCCCCTTTTGGTATTTACCTCACAAGACATCTACAACAACTGGAAAGGCCGCAGAAATACCTCACAAAGAGGATTACCGGCCTCAAACAGATGCCCTATGCAGACATTCTCAAAAAAAAACTCCAGCTTTACTCCATCGCATATCGCCTACTCAGAGGTGATCTCTGCCTAACATACAAAGCTATGTCAAACACAGAGCTGTTGGACATGCTCCACTTAAAGAAATCCCAATCCCTCCGAGCTACACACTCTAGGGATCTAAACCTTGTCACCACAATAAACAGAACATGCTGGAGGGATAGATTCCTGTCCCAGAGACTACCCATACTCTGGAGCAAACTACCTATCAATATCAAACAAAGCTCCTCATTAGTACTCTTCAAGAAAAATCGTGATTGGATGAGAGATAGGAAATTCACCACGGGGATCACTTCTGTGGCTTTGCTCGACAAGGGTACAGGAAAATAATTTTCTTGGGTGACGAAAACCAGGGTACCTTTTTGGCTAGGTTTATATAGGCCCTAGGGCCCAGTAGCCTAGTACCTACCTATGAACCTATTAAGTGTAACTATGATGCTGCTGATGCAGCCTCTAAAGCTGCTGCTTTAGGCTGTGTCCTGAAACGCTGTTCTTGGCTTCGTCTTAAGGCTTTGCCTGATGATATTCAGGTGAAGCTTCTTGATGCTCCTTTGGATAATCGAAATATTTTTGGTACTGCAGTAGCGGATTTATTTAAGACCTTACAGGACCAAGGCAAGGTCATGAAGGATCTTAAGCAGATATTTGTCTCTACAATTCCTGAATTTCAGAGCACTTATCCTACTAAAACTGGTTTTGTTTAGGTATCCTTGTCAGTCCTCCAAAGGTAAGCAAGTTCCTAGGCATGTTTTTTCTGACAAACTCCCTCAGAAGCCTTGACCTCAAAAGCCATCTTTTCAGGGCAAATCTGCCTTCATCTGACATTCTGCCCTCCTTTCCCTCAGTCAGGTTTCCTTATTTATGACTTTCTCTATCATTCCATTTGGAAACAGATTACTTCAGACTCTTAAGTTCTGTCAGTCATCCATCAAAGCTACTTTATGGTCTGGAAATGCCTTCACCCATTTTCAGGCATTCCCCAACCCCGTTAAAAACAAATTCCTAATTTTCCAGGGGTACTGCAGGGTTTTCTGCATTAAGGCACCATTCAACCCATTCTAGAGGCCCAAGGTGTACATAGTTTTATTTCAGGATAATTCTGGTCCCCAGAAAGGTGGGTCCTGAAGGCCTGTTTAGACCTTACTTTCCTGTATGTTTTTCTCAAGGTGCTCGCCTTTTAGGATGGTTTCTTTTCAGGCACTGTTTCCCCTCTTGCTACCTCAGGTCTTTTCAGTGTTCTGTGGATCTGAAGGGCACATATCTTCATATTATCATTCAACCTCTGCTCAGGAAATTTTTACATTTCTCTGTTTCTTCCTCTCATTTTCAATTCTCTGCTTTGCCCTTTGGTCTTCCCACAGCTCCAGTGGTATTCACCAAGTGCCTGGGTGCAGTCATAGCTTTCTGTAGGCTTCAAGGAGTACATTTTTTTTCTGGATTACCTGCTTCTTCGGGCTTCTGTAGGACCAGCACTTTACCAGACTCCTTTTGCACAATCTGGCTTTCACCATCAATCTTCAGAAGTCCCCCTCTCATGGGTTGCAAGATTCAAACTGTTACTATGCTGGCCTTGCTGCCTGTTCCCAAGGTTCTCTCTCCAACGATCTACTTCCAGTCCATGATTCCTCTGTCTCTCATGCCTGCCAGGGAATTTCCAAGGGCTCAGGGCCTTGGCATTCCCATGTTCCCTTTTGTCAAGCTTCATATGAGGAGGTTTCAGTGGTACTTGCAGACAGTGTGGTTTCAGCATTGCCACCCTCTGGAGCTTTTCCAGTTCCCTTAATCCTTTGTATCAGACTCAAGCTGCATTGGTGGATTCAGCACATATCCCTCAACCCAGGAATCCCTTTTCAGCCTCCTCCTACTCTGTGTCAGGAGCAGTTTTACAGATGCGTCTGATCAGGGATGGGGGCTGCCTCTGGTAGTATGAGGGTTCAGAATCTCTACCCTCCTTGTTAGTGACTGGATCACATCAGCATCAGAGAGATATGGGCACCTATCCTTGCTCCACAGGCCCTTTAAAGGTCTATCCAGACAACACCACAGTCATGTGGTATATCAGCAAGAGTGGGGGAGGAGTACAAAGTCTTATCTTTGCAGACTAGTCCTTCAGGCCCAGGACCTAGCTATCCAGCTGCAGGTTTTTCTTCAGGTGGTTTACATTCCTTCAGAACTGTGGCAAACTCTCTGAGCAGGTCCAGGGCACAACCTCATGAATGGATGCTTCACAGAGAGATGTTTCGGGACATTGTTCATCGGTGGGGTATTCAAGGGGATCTTTTTGCCTCCCTTCTGAGCAGACATGTCCCTCACTTCTGTTCCAGAACCCCAAGTACTCTATCTTGGAAGGTGGATGCCATGTCTCTTTCAACACCAGTTTTATGAGGATGTGCTTAAGGTCTTTCAGGAGGCCACGAAACCCAATGCCAGAAAATCAAATATGTCCAAATGGAAGAGATTTTCTTTTGCATATCTCAGGCTTCGCCAAGGTCCCTTTTCAGTGGGAGTCCCTTTGGTTCACCCTTTCTCGTTTGAACTGCTCTATGCTGGTTTGGCATATTTTTGTCAAGGCTCAGCTGTCAGCATTTTTTGCCTGTCTGCCTTTAGATCCACCATTGGCCTCTCATTTTGAGGTTAAACAATTCCTGAAAGGCATCCTCCACATTACACCTCAAGGAAAATCCTATCTGTCCTTCTTAAGACCTTAATTTTGTTCTTTCTCTTAGGCATCTCTTTTTTCCCTGGATGTACCTGTTCTCCTTTCTCTTGGGGTGGCTTTAGTTCTCCTGTGACATTTCAGTTCTGAGTTTGGAGCATCTGTATGTCACCTTTATGCCCTACACTGATGTGGGGAGCATATGTCTGATGTACAACACTGGTAATAGATAAAGTATTTATTTTATAGTGGCTGGATGTTGGCAGGAGGTCCTATAGTTATGAATACTGCAACAGTGAAGAGTGCGACATCTATTGTTACGGTAAGATTTACATACTGTAATTCTACTTTCTGCTTGGCCTATAATAGAGACGGGAGTAAAACCTTTTCCTTGTCCCGGAGGAACGGGCTCTATGGTGCCTAGCTGTAGAAGATCTGCTAGAACTTGTGGCATGAGATGGGCCTATTTTTTGGGGAAGGAAGGGATGCCTTTTCTGGGTGGCTTCTCTTTCCAGGATAGGAAGTACCCTTTTTGGATAATGTTCAAGACCCACTGGTCTGAAGTGATGGATTGCCAAACGTGGAGACAGTGGGAAAGGTGGGCTGAGAGGGGGAGGTGGGCAAGCCAGTCACGCATTACTGGAGCCTCCTCTGTACTGAAAGAGCTGTCTGGGTTGCTGTGGTGGAGCAAAGGATCTGGAGTTAGGTGGTCTGGCCCCTCTTCTGGACCTGGAGAGGAGGGCTGTGGAGTACGTCTTACAAATGTGGCTTTAGCAGGGTAATTCCTTTAAAACTTGGGTATGGGCAACACCAGCAGGTGCTTAATGTCCTGGAGCTCTTTATTTTTTTCTTGTAGATTTTTAAAAAGGTCCGCAGATTGTTTTCCTAACAGCACACTGTGGTCAAGAGGGCATCCAGAATTTTAGCCTTGAAGTCCTCTGGGAGGTTCTGGAGTCTTAGCCATGAGTATCTCCTGAGGGCTGAAGCAGATGCTGCAGACCTGGTGGATGTTTCTGCAGCATCATAGATGCACCTTATGGAATGCCTGGCTACCTGTTGGGCCAGGGAAAGTTTGGATGAGATGTCCGTCTTGTTGGGACTGTCTAGCAAGGAAGCCAGCATGGGGGAGGCTTGAGAGACCAAGTCTAATGCATACTTGGTCATGTGGGGCTGATAATTTATGGCTCTGAAAGCCAAAGTAGAAGTGTACACCTTCTTCCCCATCCTGTCCATGTACTTACTGTCTTTGTCAGTGGGTAGTAGGGAGGCAGAAGGCAGCAGTCTAGATTGCTTATCTGCTGTGGTGGCAATAACAGTTGGGTCTGCCAAGGGTGGCTTAACTAAGAATTTGTGGTCCTCTGGTACTTTATAGAAGCGGTCAGGATGCTTAGGGGCTGGAGGCTGGGAGTCAGGGGCCTTACACACCACATTGAAGGCATCCAAGTAGCAGGCAGAACAGGGGGAACTGCTGAAGGGGAGGGTGATTCCACTTGCAGCAGTTCAAAGTACCTTTTTTGGGTGTCAAGTCATTTAGGAAGTGTCCCATTTAAAGTAATCCTTCATCTTGGTGATGGTCTCACCAAAAGTAATGTCCTCAGGGGGAGAGTCCCCCTCCATAAATTCCTCATCTGGAGAGTAATATTCCTGGGGTAATATTCCTGAGGGGAGGCAATCTGGGAAACATAAGAAATGGACTCCTCTGATGAAGAGAAAAGTCTTGTTCTTCTTCCCTGACCTGAGGGATTATGGATGGGAGGGAAGAAGCAGAGACAGGCCTAGGGCTCAGAAGAGGCAGGTGGAAGTGGCTGAGGCTGGAAGCCTAAGGGCCATGAAGGCCTGCATGAGAGAGGAAGTGAAGGCCTGCCAACCTGGTGTGACTTCTTGAGAAGAGGGGTATGTTTAGTGTTTTACTTCTTTTTGGCTGGGGAGGAAGTAGAGAGTAGCCTGGCATCGGGTCTGGAGATTAGCACATCTGAAGTCTGGATCCCTGCCAGAGGTAACACCGAAACTGGTTCTCCCTCGATGGGTATCGATGTCTGAATGAGCTCCGAGGGCGTGCTGGTCATCAGCTGTGAAACAGCTTCTTCGAGGGATGTCACTGCAGTCGACAGATCCTCCGAATGTACCTCAATCCTTAGATCGGCAGTTGGTGGTGCGTCAGTACGTGGAGTGGCAGGCAAAGAAGGCCAAGGAAACTTGGCTTTCTTGCGCAAAGGTTCAGGTGCAGCCTCCGGTGCAGGATCCATCCTAAGGGCTGACCGTTTGAGGCGTTGGCTCGCGAGGTAGAGATTTAACGTGACTAGATGGCTGCACAAGGTCTTGGGCACAAACGATTGACAAATAGCGCAGGAAGCGTGATCGTGTTCCCGGCCTAGGCAAAAAACACACCTGTCATGTGCTTTCTTGTGGGGTATCTGGCACCCGCATTGGCACTTTCCCTTTTTTCCTGACATCAGCTGAAGGCTACAACAACCAAGTGTTAAAATCGTCAAAAATAAGAAAGTTTGAAACCCAGTAGTCTACTTATCTTTAAGATGTGACATCTGTGAAGAAGCGATCTTACGATGCGAATGTCATCTGCGGCTGAAAAGATCTGAGGATTGTGCGTGCAGATGTCACATTTAACGCCTCTTTGTTTATGGCCCTACGTATGATGTCCCACGCACACTACAGCAGCCAAGCTGAAGCTTTTGCATAGAATTCTACAAGTCGCCTGAGGGCAGGAAATCCCACACCTAGAATAGTGCAACATAAGAATAGAAGGACATCAGATGTTCTGTCTTTCTTTTCCTGTTATCAGCTTGTGTCCGTTGAAGCGTAAGAAAAAAAATAAAAATGTAGTCCTCTGCTACAGCCCAAAAGACAATCTGAAATATTTATTGCTAAAGGAAAGCTTCATTCTATTAGATATTTTCATATTTATTTGTTTCCAATTAAAATGTGTAATTAGATTAAGCCAAGGATCTTAATACAGACATTCACCTATGCAAAAGTTAGAGAAAACATATCAGCTCTACATATATTATGATCTGTGTAAACACCCCATCCCCACATCAACATTCCAAGATTATAGCCTGTTAACTTAAATATGCATTTGTCTAGTCTTTTTTCTGTTTTTGCACTGTAATGCCTACATTTCTTGATATCAAAAAGAAGAGGAAGAAGGGAAAAAAAGCATCTGTTTAATAACTTTATCACATACAAGAACAATTAAAATACTTTATTATAAAGTATGCAATTTGTATTGTGAAAAGTTTCATAGAAATACTGTTCAGAACAGAAATTGTTCTACTTGGTTACCTTTTTACTTTGTCTTCTCTTGCCCTCAGAGGCCTTCCAAACATTAATGACAGGAAATAAGGAAACTGCTTTTCAGTTCTCCACAAGTTTAATGAAGTCAGCAAATGTCCACTCTTTCCAGTTATTCTTATACAGTTGTATTTCACAAATGCAGTTGATGCTTTGCAGTCTCATTTATTCAATAATTCTAGGTTGCTGGTGGTCTTCCTGTTCATCTCCATCTCTCATCTCCAGATTCCAGTTCAATTCCTGTGCTTTTCCCTGTCTCACAAGCATTTTCCTTTGGAACAGTGGAAAAGGTTTCACTGGCAAAGTCTCAATGTGCTTTATTATCAGAAGAATAAGAAGCAGAGTCCCCTTCTGCTTGATGGCTCATTTTGTGTTGGACAAACATTTATATTTCCTCCTTAGCCTGTTCTGCATCAAAAATGACTGATACTACAGGAAAAAGTATTTTGATGATAGCTGTATACAGCAGCTTGAATCTCACAACTGCCTCTCCTCATTATTACTGAAATAAATTTGTATCCAATGTTTTCAGCTCCATCTGGATTCATCCTGTGGGACTTCATATCAAAGTCAGATCCGATACTGTCCAATTCAAAAGTCTTCAGCCTGTTTTGGATCCACCTTCCTCACCCATAACTCCCCGCTCCTCCCTCAACACCCCAAATCTTGTTTGCTGCCATTTGTGTCTGCAGCTCTGTCTTTGGCTGTGCTTGACTTTTTTACTTTCAAGGAGTTAGAGCAGTGTTATTGCAAAATATTTTCTTCCCTTACCCTTGTAGAGTTGTTTGTACATGTTTTGATAGTTTTAGGTAGCTTTTAGTGTCTGGTAGTTAGTATAGTTTGTTCCCCTTTACCCTTCCAGCCCTTTTCCCCCATTTATCATTAGGCTCTTTGCTGTTTTTCCTTTAGTGTTAGTGTGCTGTAGTAGAGTTGTTAAATGGATATGGATTTTAAGAAATATGCTGCCTGCAGACACAAGTTGCCCTCCTAGGATGCACACCTAAAATGTGTGTATTGTTTGGGTCCAGGGCATCTGGATTCAGGATGCTTCATTTGTGAGAACTTTGGCTTGCATGCTCTCAACAAGCATAAGTCTAGGCTTGTTTTGAAAGGACTTTTACCCTCTGGCTTATATGTTTCTGCTGCTTCTTGTATGGTGACTTCTCCTCTGGCCCTCAAGATTGGGTCTGAGATATCCCAGCCTCGAGACACCAAGCAGAATAAATGGGAGTGTAAACAATCATCTTTGGCATCCACCTCTGGGCCTGCTCCCTTGAGTTCTTTGGGTCAGAAGTTCCCCTGACTTTCTGCTTCTCTGATAGCATCGGCACAGATATCAGCTCTGACGTATCGCAGCCAATCACCTTAAGCACCTAAATCAAACAAGATAGCCTCTCTGGCACCGAGCATTCCAATCCCCTTCCTTATCAAAGGGGCACCTTCAGGTAGGGTGGCTTCTACCTTTTTTCCTAACACTCCTCTTCATTTACTGAAGTCTTTATCATCTCTACCCAGATTCAGGACATCTCTGGCTCAGATCCACTATGTGGGGTCCTCTTCCCATAGACCCTGTAAGGCATCCTCGGTGGGTTCTTCCATCTTATCATCAAGGTCAGTGGGCTGCATCAGAACTACTGTTCTGGGGCAGCTGATCCTTTTTGCAGGCACAGGTGCAATTAGGCTGTATCCTCTCAGATCTAGGTCCTGCACTTGGATTCTTGGCTCCATCCTTTTTGGTTTCCTCCCTTTGCCCCTTCCGATCAGAGGTTTTCAGGGTGGGCTGAGTTTCCACCCTCTTTATATCTGACGGCTCGGCCATCTTTGGCGCCATCCTGTTCCTTGGTAGCCTTGACCCTGACTTGTTTGGGGCTTTCTGCATCTGGGAGCCGTGACACTGAAGCTGGAGTTTCTGGGTCAGGGTCAACGGTCCTTGCTTCTGGATCATCACTCCATCTCAGAGCTTTGGCTTTAGACAGCTTGGCTCTGATCTCAGTGTTTAGTCTGGGCTTGGCTTCCTCTGGTTTGGGGCTGTCTTTGGTACCCACTGGTTCTCAGCACCTCAGACACAAGATGCCCACATCTGCCTTGGCCTTTGACATTGAGAGGATGTTCTCTTCGAGAGAAGGGTCAGATGTCTGCTGCCGGCACTCCCGCCCTATTTTCCTCAGTTCCTGTAGCCAGTCATCAGTCTGCTACAGGACAGCCTGCATCAACCAGCCTACAGTCTGCCCCCCTTGGTAGAGCTTTCCGATTCTTCACCCTCCTCTCCGGCTTTGTCAAAATAGGAGGTTTTAGGGAAGAGAAAGTGCAAGAAAAAAACACTTGGTTTCTCCGGAGGAGTCTCTTACTGTGGATACTGAACTCATAGAAGAAGAGGGTTCCACCAAGTCCTCGAGTGATGACTCCTTTGTTGGAGCTACTTCTCTATTGCAGAGGCTGGACTGTTAAAGTGCCCTCTCTGGAGGAGTCATCTTTTCTGGAGGCTTTTGGCATAGACCCAACCACGTCTTGGATGGTTACTCTCCTGAATGCCCTGATAGATCTGGAATCCCAGAGGGTGTGGAAGGAACCTGACTTAGCGGAGCCTATCCCTGGAAATCTGGACAAAGCCCCCCCCCCCCGAATGATGGGCCTTATTAGAGTAACGATCCAGCCTTCAGTGCAGTTGTGGTGGTGGCAGACACCAAGAAGGAGATCTCAGAGGAGAACATCTTGATTCACCCCTGAACATGGAGTTGAAGGTGTTGAATCAATTAGGGAAATGATTCTGCCTCGTGTACTTTTGCTTTGCACTTAAGTTACTTATCTTACTTGACAAGTCTTCACAGGACCTAGTGTCTGAAGTGTCAAGTACTCTCAAGACATAGTTGTCTCCAGAGACTCAGAAAAGGCTAAAGACTTAGTTGTATACCTTTGTTTCCATTGCCAATATTTCAATGAGACTTCTCTAATCTCTAATGTGGCTGATGGAGCATCTAGAGCATCAGGCTCTAGGATCGCAGTGCAGCAGTATGCCTAAATGCAATTGGATCGCAGTGCAGCAGTATGCCTAGATGCAATTGGATCGCAGTGCAGCAGTATGCCTAGATGTGATTTATATAACTTTGCAGACAGCTTCAAAGCAGCATTCACCAGTGCCCCTTTTGATGGATCCTCTTTGTTTGAGCCCAAGGTTAAAAACACTTTGACAAGGAATGTACAAGATGGGAAGAATCTGAATGCTGCAGTACACTTTTCTGATTCCTAGAAAAGGTTCACCGAGGGGTAGAAAAGAGGCAAGTGTCTCTTTTTCAGAAAAGTTACAGATCTCTTCCCATATGTTCCTCCTGAGCATTTTGTCTGAGGTTGGGGGGAATTGTAATGGATGCCACCCCCATGGCAGAGACAGTCTGCAGAATCGGGGCTTTTGCAGGTTTTTTTGTGGTGGGCCCTTTTAGCGATCCTGAAGGGTTGCCTGACTGCTGTTCTCTAGAGGCAGATGGGAGTTGTCTAGCTCACCACCCAAAAGCTTGGAAGGCCATCATCTCAGATACCTGAGTGTTGATAGGGTCATAGGTGTTTGCTAGGCTAATGACCACAAAGGCCTTTTTAAGCCTAGCCATGCATCCCAAAGCTCTGACAAGTTCTGGTACACTTGATAAGGCAGGGGCCTGGGAGATGACCCATTTACAGGTTGCCCGAGTCCATTAGAGAGACATAGATGCCAAACCAGAGATGAATTTCCTGTTCCCCATGCATTTGTTCAAGTTACACTTGAATTGAGTTGTATCCAGAGGTTTTTCATCCCCTTTCTAGAAGTTCCAAACTGACACCCAAAACATCTCCCAGATATTCCACCCAATCAGAGACTGTATGCAGCAGCAGAGATCCAAAAGCTATTCACAAATCAAGTCATCCAGGGGGTCACACCAAACGAGATTCGAACTGGAGTCAATGCCAGATTTTTTGTCCCAAAGAAAACAAAGGACCTCAGACCAGTTTTGGATTTAAGCAGGGTAAATCAGTTTGTCAAAAAGACCAAGTTCCAGGTGATCATGGTGCAGTCCATCTTACCTCTTCTGAGGAAGGACAGTTGGATATGCTTGACAGATCTTAAGGGTGCTTGCCATCACATCAAGCTAGATTGACATTCCTGGAGGTTTCTTTGCTTCTGGCTCACAGCCCATCATATAAGTTCAGGGTCCTGCCACTTGGTCTCATCACAACCCCCCCCCCCCCGAGTGTTTACAAAATGCGTGGCAGTGGTCACAGCCTGGCTTTGGCTGCTAGGATTTCAGGTCTTCCCATACCTGGATGATTGGCTCCTCATCGCCCCCACAAAGGCATTGTTGATCTTACCCAATGATTCCTTACTCCAACTATGCAACAACTTAGGCATTATAGTCAACTATCCAAAATTGAGCCTTTAGCCTGTACAAATCCTACAGGTCATAGGATGTTATTTAGACAGTCTCTCAAATTGCCAGGCTCCCGAGCACCAGAGTTTTCAGTCTTTCAGGCCCTGTCAGTGCTTGCAACTCTGAAACCTCTGACTCTTGCATTTATGAAGCTTCTGGGTCATATGGCAATGTTGGTAGGACTGGTCTCTCTAGCAAGATATCACATAATGGTCCTTCAAGGGACTCTGGCCATTCAGTGGCCCTTCCTAACTTGTCCTTTGGATTTCCCCATACAGTTGACGAGAGTGTATCACAAGCAAATTCAATGGTGGTTACAGTCTCCCTTGTTAACTGAAGGAAGACCATTTGTAATTCATTCTGCTTCAGCCATGGTCACCACGGATGCTTCCATGTTAGGATGGAGGGAGGGGTCATTTCGAAGGGAGGAGGGTTCACGGGTACTGGTCTTCTGCAGGGGCCCATATTCACATCAGTGTTCTGGAGATGAGCGCAGTCCTCCTTGCACTGCAGACTCTTCAGGATGCTCTCCCGGGGGGGGGGGGGTGTTTGAGATAGACGGACACTATGTCAGTCATCTAGTATTTCAGCAAACAGGGGGAATGTATTCTTACCCTCTCTTTTGTTGGGAGGCCATGAGAGTTTGGTAGTGGGTGATCGCCTCCTGAGTGGTTTCTGGCAGCAGTGCATATCCTAGGGAAGTCCAACAGTCTGACTGACAGCCTTAGCAGGAACATTTTATTGCCTCATGAGTGATCCCTAAATCTGACAGTGGCAACTCAGATTTTTTGATGCAGGGGCACTCCATGTTGCAACGTGTTCACCTCCCCATCCATCAGCAACTGCAACAGCTATTACACCATTGTTTCCCCTCTGGATCAGTCACCCAGGGATTATCTGATGCTTTCTTGGTGCCTGGGACGACTTTATGCTTATCTTCCATTTCCTCTGATGGGAAAGTTTCTACAGAAAGCAGACCACTGCAGAGCTATAGTGATCCTCATCGCCCGCTTATGGCCTTGTCAGGTGTGGTTTCAATTCCTTTGACCTCTTCTGAAATACTCCGTTGGATACTGGATCCCATTCTGTATCTCATTTCTCAACCAGTAGGTCTGAATTCTCCCCAGTCTTCAGTCCTTCAAGTTGACTGCATGGTTTCTGCACTTCCCCTGATAGCCAGGAATCCCAAACTTTCACAGGCAATTGTTTATTTATTGTCCTCTTCTCAGAAGGAATCCACTGAAATAGTGTGTACCATTAAATGGAAAAGGTTTGTTTTGTGGGCAGAGGCTAAGGGACTCCAACCCCTTTTCTTCCCCTTTGTAATTGGTCTTGGTTTTTCTAGCTGAGTTGTTTAGCTCAGGCTCTAGCTTTCTTTTGTCAAAGTACAGTTAGCGGCCATTTCTGACTTTCACATCGGCAGAAATAGTATCCACATGGCTTTTGTGTAAATATCCAAGGCTTTTTTTAAAGGTACTTTTCTACTTTGACTTCCAGTACAGGATCCAGCCCCTCCCTGAGATCTGCCTTTCATTCTACAGGTTGTAACTTGTCCTCCTTTTGAATCTTCAGCCTCCTCTGATTTGAAGTGTTTGTCTTGGAAAACTTTTATTTTTGGTGGTGATTACCTCTGCAAAAAGGTTTCAGAGTTGCAAGTGTTTGATACTTCACCCCCCCCCCTTATTTCATGTTTATAAAGACAGTGTTTATCTTCATATGAACCTTCCTTTCTGCCTAAGGTAGCTTACAAGAATAACCTTAAGAGTTCAGTTTGGCTTCCTATGTTTTTTCCCAATTTTTCCAACAAAGGTGAATATCTTTTGCATTATTTAGATGTGCATAGACAATTATGATTCTATCTTGACCGTACAAAGTCTTTCAGGAAATTTAGTAAGTTGTCTCCTTTTCAAAATCTAGGCTGGGCTCTCCTTTGTCTAAATTAACTTTATCTAGGTGGCTATCTGATTTGTGTTCTGTTTGCATATTTCCTGAAGGTAAGACTCTTTTACACAGGCCTAAAGGTTATTCAACAAGGGCTGTAGCTACTTCTACAGCTTTTCTTTCTACAGTTCCTATATACAATATTTCTGCTGCTGCTACTTGGCTGGATCACCAAACTTATGTTGCATTATAAGTGGGACATTCAGTCTAGGTCCAGGACTTCCTTTGGCTCCACTGTGTTGCGTAATATCCATAGTTCCTCCCAAGGAATTTTCATGGCGGCTCTGTCCCACAGGTTGAATCCAGATGGAGCAGACCATATTGGATGCAAAAGTTATGTACTCACCGTAATGATAGATCTGTGTTGCCTGTCTCTGTCTGGCACAGCCTTCCTGCCCTCCCGCCCCCAGCCTTGTTGCTGACATGGCAAATCTTTCCTTCTGTGATAAGATATTGGAACTTGTTCATTCACCTTTTTTGGAGTTTCTCATTTCCCCTGGGTTGTCTCTTTCCAAGTTGTGGGAGATGTATTTTTCAGTTGGAAACGTTTTATCATCCTGTTTTAATCATGGGGCAAACTTGATCTCAGGAGATGATGGAAGGGCAGGGAGTTATGGGTAAGAAAGAAAAAGCAGAAACGGACTAAAGACTTAAACTGGCTGGTGTCTTATCTGAGTTGGGTCTGAATTCCCACAGGCTGAACCGTACGGAGACAGATAACATCAATCTTTCTTTATGTTGAGTACATAACTTTCATTTCTCTTATGCCTTATCATTTTCCACCAACACTCTACTGTCTTTAACTTTTATTACTTTTCCCTTTTTCCACATTTTTGTCAGGATCAGCTGTTTCTGCAGGTAGGTTTGCATCTTTACTAATGCAGGTTTTGGCTGCTTTCTCACGGCCAGGGTTGGAGCCACACCCACAGTGTACCCTTACAATTAATAGTTCCTGCTGTGGAATACCAATCATGTTGCTTATTTGTGCTTTCATAAAATTAATAGTCTGTTCCTTCTAGTTTCTCTGGTACAGCAAACAATCAAATTTTCCCTACATGCTCTGTCCTCTAATTCTACAATTTTTTGAAACATCTCTTCTTGAGTAGTCACATACTCAGCCAGCCTTTTCTTCATATCACCCTCTGATTTTGCAGTTTTATCAGTTCATTTGAATATCTGTTTAAAGTGTATTCTGTTTTTTCAGCCTTTTGTTTTTGATTTGATATACTTCAGTGTTTCATTTATTTTAATCTGCTCTGAGGACATTTGACTTATTTTTTCTATAGATTGCTGGATGCCATGACTTTGCACTAAAGCTGGAGCTTGACCTGCTTTTTGATGAACAGCTTCAGAATTTTTCCCAATCATTGAATTCTGTTCACATTTTCTGGTTGGTTTTCTTTCAGGCTCTCTTATTTTTTCGTTGCAGGCATCCAAGTAGTCTACTTACTAGCCAGTAACTGAATTTTACTTAAGCTGACAATATCACTGGCTGTTATTTCAGTTTGTTTTTATGCCTGGAGAGCTGAAACTATGCGCTTGATCAGTGTGCAGCCATCTTGGAAGTCCCATTTCGTACTGTCTACTTTGACCTGGCTAAGGCATTTGATGCAGTACTCCACTTGGGCATTGTTAAAAAACTTAACAGAATTAGGCATAAACCTCTATGTAATATGCTGGATAGACAAATGGCTCACAGATAAGACCCAGGAAATTAGAACTGGTGAGACCACCTACACAAAGAGGTCAGTTACCAGTGGAATCCCTAAGGGTTCCATGCTGTGCCTGCTATTTGGCATCTACTTCTCAGATGTTAAGGGCAATGTTAAAGGCCTCTGACTGACCAAGTTCACAGATGATTGCAAACTGGAAGCAGTCACAGAATCATCCCAAGACCCAAACATCTTACAAAAGAGGGTCTACCACTGACAAATCACTGGTGCCAAAGCCATGTCTTAAAACTCCATGCCAAGAAATACATCATAGTACCGTTTGTCAACTTTGCCCCCGTAGGAAATTACATTGATAAAACTCCCCTAAAACGTGACCCACAAGTCACGGATCTGGGAACACATGTAGACAGTAACCTGGCCTTTGACCAACGTGTGTCCAAGGAAGTAAGGAAATCCTTCTGTGTTACTCAACTTATAAGTAAGGGCATGGCATCTAGGTCCAGAAGTCATCATATCACTGTAGTTGGCCCTCAGAGTATAATGCCCCCTTTGATATGTACCTGACCAGCCACATGCAGCAACTGCAATGTCTGCAAAGGTTCCTTACAAAAACAATACAGGGTTTAAGCAGTGCCTTATGCAGATCGCCTCATCGCTCTGTCTCTATACTCACTCAGACAACTGAGAGGTGATCCATGCCTGGCATGCAAGGCATCCCTGGACCCCACACTGATGAGCCTTTTGTACATTCACAAAACAAACAGCATCAGAACTACTAGATCTAAAGACCTATATTTTGCTTGCAACTTAAATAGGGTATGCTAGATATATCTTAGAGAATTCCTATTCTCTGGAATAGGCTCCTCATCAGTGTGAAAGTCCCTTCCTAACCCAATTTAAGTGTAACTGGGACCATTGTATGGGAAATCGAAAATTCACCCCCAGGTCTAGTGCTAATGTCTCTAATGGACAGAAGCAGTCAGGAAATTGTCATAAACAATAACTCCCTGATACAAACATTTAAAACATGTAATTTGTGGGGCACATTTAGGTTGCATGGCTAGGCTTATAAAGGACCTAGTGGTTGTCCGCCTAGTATATAGCTGTGAACCTATGAAGGATCCATTACTACTGAAATATTTTTCTTAGACTAAAGTACATCTGTAGTGGCCTAAACACAAGAGGACAGGTGGCCTCAATAAAAATTATGTCAACTGTACTATGAAATGCCACAGATTCATATCTTAGTGGCTTGTATACCTGTGGAGTAAATTTCTCCTCTTGATTAAGCTCAGCCCATCAATCTGTACCCGCATGGGTAGCCAGACATTCAAGCATGGGCTTGGGGTGATGAAGTTCCTCAGTCGCTCATAGGCCTTGTGGTTGTTTACCAAGTATATGACCCCCTGAACCGTGTCAACTCAGGTTCCTTCAGTTTGTCCTTGTGTATCTATACTCGGACTTTTACTTGAAATAAATCCTGTTTTCATTCCCTGCTGTTGTAACCCTGTATGAATGTACTTTCATACAGTTTATTTTCTTTGTACCCTCCCTGTTGTAACCCTGTACGAATGTACTTTCATACAGTTTATTTTCTTTGTACCCTCCCTGTTGTAACCCTGTACGAATGTACTTTCATACAGTTTATTTTCTTTGTACCCTCCCTGTTGTAACCCTGTACGAATGTACTTTCATACAGTTTATTTTCTTTGTACCCTCCCTGTTGTAACCCTGTATGAATGTACTTTCATACAGTTTATTTTCTTTGTACCCTCCCTGTTGTAACCCTGTATGAATGTACTTTCATACAGTTTAATTTCTTTGCACCCTCCTTTTTGTAATTGTGTATTCTTAACTCTACAAATGCATAGAACTCCGTTGCTATCCAAATATTAAAGTTACAGCCTCACACACATCATTCTATCAGTATTCCCTTATAGTCTTCTAATTGTGTTTTTATTTTAAGAAGTTCTGTCTCCTGTATCTATAGGTACATACAGAGAGAGTTATTAGCCTAATCTTCCCCAATATTATCCTTTTGCCATGTACACGTTATTCTTTACAATACTGCAATCCCCCCCATCCACGCTTTAACAGACTTTCCAGAAAGCATCTATATCAGAATCCCTTCACCACTCTTCCATGCCAGATGAAAAAAATGTACCTCTTTCTGCTCCTCAGTCTTTCTTGTCCTATTGCTGAAAAAAGTCTGCTGTGCTGTGAGCGTACATCACCTTTCTCTGCCGTGAGCATACCACATCACCTTTCTGGGCTATGCCATGAGCGTACCACATCACCTTTCTGGGCTGTGCCGTGAGTGTACCACATCACCTTTCTGGGCTGTGCCGTGAGCGTACCACATCACCTGTCTGGGCTGTGCCATGAGGGTACCACTTCACCTTTCTGGGATATGCCATGAGTGTACCACATCACCTTTCTGGGCTGTGCCATGAGCGTACCCCACCAACTTTCTGGGCTGTGCCGTGAGCGTACCCCACCACCTTTCTGGGCTGTGCCATGAGCGTACCCCATCACCTTTCTGGGCTGTGCCGTGAGCGTACCTCATCACCTTTCTGGGCTGTGCCGTGAGCGTACCCCATCACCTTTCTGGGCGGTGAGCATACCCCATCACCTTTCCTGGCTGTGCCATTAATGTACCACATCACGGTCTCATTTTTAAGCTACTCTCATTGACACTGAATAATTTGAAGCCCTGTAACTTTTCCATCTTTGTTTCTTATTTTGAATTTTTGTTTTTATGTTCTTTCCCCAATAAACATTCTCCCCTTTACTTTTCTTCTTGACTGAATCAGTTTTACCTAGTGAAGGCTCAAAATGTCTTAACACTTTGTATCTGTTAGCCACAGCAGTCCCTAGAGAAAAAAATCCTTACATTTATAGCCTTGTTTTTCAAGTTTTTGTTGTTCAGTTTCTTTTGCACTAGTCCCTAGCCTAACACTCTTCCTACCACCTGTGTCTTCCTGCAAGATATACAGTTTGCAGCAATAACATGTATATCAGAAAGATTTTCATCTGTCAATATTACTTTTGTAATCTTGTGTTATACTCCACTGAGATCTTAAATGGGTTGTTTTTCCACATCTAGTACATTGAAAAACACATTACCAGTGGAATTCTTAGTTTTACAAATATTTCAAAAATCCTCTCAGACATTTCTTAGCTAACTGCCCTTTTTTTTTTTTTTTTTTTTTTTTTTTTACATATATAACATTTTGTTAGTTGGTATTTTACAATTCCTCTCCACCCTTTCAAAGTTACCACATTATCAGTATGACATATTTTACTTCTCGCCCTCCAGTCCATAGTTCAGTTTTATCAAATTTTGTGCATGATAGAGGATTATGACTGGGTTGCTGATCATAAACCAGCTTATTATGTGCTCAAGACATGGACGTCAAGAAATTCACCTGGAGAGTGAAGCTCAGGAGGTGAGTCTTAGCATCCATGTAGAGAACACATAAAAAAGGATATGACTGGAGACCCGATCATAACTCTGTAGTGTGTGGAGCTTTATCTTCCAATGTACTACTACTAAAACAACAGAAAAGAAAAAAAGAAGCACTGAGTGTTTTGTCAGCTTTCAGAACAGTAAAGCACCTAGTGAGAGTTAGTCAGGAAGGTAGTGTAACAATCCTTTATATTTACACTCCCCTTGGCATGCGTCTCAAATGTGCAGAGTTTCACAGAATTGTCCACATTTTCACACAATGTCCACATTTTCACTTCATATGTAAAGTTCCTCATAAAATATTTGGTTTTCAGACAAGTCACTGAGGATTGAGGTCATTAAATAATGACATTAGAGTTTCAGACTTTGTATCCTTCAGAAAATGCAGAAAAACACACATCCTGTTATTTTATCAACTTTCTAACTTTGTAAGAAGTGAGGAAACCAATACCAAGATAGACAACAGGGAGTAACAAATCACTGCTATCATTTGCTGGTCAGTAATGGCAGATTTGACTGCCTAGTGTGAGATCCGACCTTAACAGGTTAAGCAGGGGCTGCTTCCAATTTGTTAAGGTGGGGTCTCACTCTGTAGTGGTCCTTAACTGATTTGTTTTTTTCTGCACACCTGAGTGTAATCACCATGCTCCATGCACTACATATTTTTTCCCATCACCATGAGAAAACTGTAATATCTTTTTGCTCTAGTATTCAGTTCTAAAAGATATGAATAAATTTAGACCAATTTGGAGTAATTTCAAGCATAAATATCTCTCCATAAACAGATTGCTTTTTCCCCTTACTTTACTCTCAGAAAAAGTTAGTAGTCTCAAAAGCTATATGATACATATAGGTAGGCTGCTTCAAAACATGTATTACGGCTTATACCTGTTGTACTGCACTAGTTAACAACAAAATTACAAAAAATTGCATCAGTCAAGGAATGCTACTGCATTTCCTACATATGTGACCCTCACCATATTCTTTCCTGGTTGCATCTCAGCTTTCGGAGTTCATGAGGCAACTGTGGCAAACGTTCATTTTGCCAGTTTGGCTTAATATTCAAAAAAACTTTCTGTACCATTGAGCATGGCTCCAGCCTCATCACTCTGATTGTGCATGGCTCTGACCTCATCACTCTGATTGTGCATGGCTCTGACCTCATCAGTCAGATTCTTCACAGATCTGTCATCATTCTGCAGGGATGTGTCCTCGTCACTCTGATTGTGCATGGCTCTGACCTCATCACTCTGTGCATGGCTCTGACCTCATCACTCTGTGCATGGCTATGACCTCATCACTCTGACTGTGCATGGCTCTTACCTCATCACTCTGTGCATGGCTATGACCTCATCACTCTGACTGTGCATGGCTCTTACCTCATCACTCTGTGCATGGCTCTGACCTCATCACTCTGTGCATGGCTCTGACCTCATCACTCTGTGCATGGCTCTGACCTCATCACTCTGTGCATGGCTCTGACCTCATCACTCTGTGCATGGCTCTGACCTCATCACTCTGTGCATGGCTATGACCTCATCACTCTGACTGTGCATGGCTCTTACCTCATCACTCTGTGCATGGCTATGACCTCATCACTCTGACTGTGCATGGCTCTTACCTCATCACTCTGTGCATGGCTCTTACCTCATCACTCTGTGCATGGCTCTTACCTCATCACTCTGTGCATGGCTCTGACCTCATCACTCTGTGCATGGCTCTGACCTCATCACTCTGTGCATGGCTCTGACCTCATCACTCTGTGCATGGCTCTGACCTCATCACTCTGTGCGTGGCTCTGACCTCATCACTCTGTGCATGGCTCTGACCTCATCACTCTGACTGTGCATGGCTCTGACCTCATCACTCTGACTGTGCATGGCTCTGACCTCATTAGTCAGATTCTTCACTGATCTGTCTTCACTCTGCAGGGATGTGTCCTCATCACTCTGTGCATGGCTCTGACCCAGTCACTCTGACTGTGCATGGCTCTGACTCCATCACTCTGATTGTGCATGGCTATGAGCTCATCACTCAGATTCTACATGGATCTATCTTCACTCTGAATGGATGTGTTCTCATCACTCTGACTGTGCATGGCTCTAACCTCATTACTCAGATTCTGCATGGATGTTTTGTCATCAATGTGTATTGATCTGACCTCAGTCAATTCCTGTGCTGTTTCTTGCTGCTTGATTTTGTGAGCCCACTGGTGATTGACATACTTATTCTGTGTTGATTACATCTGTCATCTCCAGCTGCTACATTTCACTTTACTGTGGTTAAGTAGATCACTTCCAAGCACTGCATTTCCCCGTACTCAGCTTCAATTTGAGACCTCATTTGTTTGCTTCAGCATTAGATCAATATATCGATGCACTGCAGTTCCGATTCTGCACTCCAATCATTTCAGTATTCAAAAAGCTGGCCACTGCAATTCTACCATGCTGAAATGCTCTGATGTCGTCAGGAAATGCCATGACCACCATCCAATGTAAAAAGAGAAAAGGAACTTAATGTATTCCTTTTCTCATCAAAGCATATTTATATATTACATAATTACACATATTTTCATCAACTTACTTTTGTTTTGAACCCCCCAACTCTTTCTTCTAGTACTCAAACCTTGTTTTTCTTGACACCATTAAGGTTTCATTGTTATATAAAGTTTTTAAATCTTTCCTTCGTTAACTATAAAATGTGTCATTAGTTATATAACATATTTTCTATAATATATTCCATGCAGAATCATACCTAATGTAACATTTGTCAAACTTTAGTGCTTAAATAATTTGAAAGTATTTTCCTGAAAACATCTAGTTTTTACAGTGAACAAAACATAATGTTGTCCCTTCCGTACTGGAACTTTTCTATATATTATAGTCTTTTTTTATTTATATTTCATGCCTTCTTTTATGGGTTGTATGTTTAAGTTATTACCAGTGAAAATCATTTCATTCTGGTACAATCCTGTACCTATTTCTATGTTCTGAACATTCCTTTCCTTTTCTTCACGTCTGTCCTTTTCTCTTCAGTTTGTTGTTCCATAACCTTCCACAAAACTACTTTCTTTTGCATTGCTTTTATGTCATTTTCTTTTATCTTGTACTACTTTTATATCATATTTTTCTATCTGCGTTGGCAATGTTGTCAATGTCCTAGACAAATTTTCAGTAGTCACTATGAATACCATCTTAGATCTCCCCGGAAGGTAAGCTGCACCTAAGGATACGACTGAGTCAGTAAAAGTAGATACAAAGATATGATGGATGATGATGATGGAACAGTGGGGAAATTCAAGAAATGAGGAGGGGCTGGGATTTTGGATGCAGATCCTTGCAGAGAATAACAATAACCATACAGAATTATTATATTCATAAAGTCGCAGAAAGTATTCTAAGAAATAAGCCAACACAGGAATAGAGAAAGGAGATTCTGCCGATAAGGATGACTGCAATAAGGGGTACAGACAATAGGCAAGAGGGGGCTGGATTTTGTTAGAGAAAACTGGCAAAGGAACCAAAACTAAAGAGGGAATGGTGTAATAGAATGAGGAAAAAGCCAAGACCATGTTTGGACTGCAGGCTAGACTGCCTTCCTTATCAGGCATTGATATCTAAGTATAGGCAAAGAGAAAGGAATAGGGGAATCGTAAGTGAAAGATCTGCTCTGATAGAGTGTTTAATTGAAACTAGAATAGAAACTGCTGTTTAAAAAGGGATAATTTATAGGGCATATAAAATCAGAGGAGGTCAAAAAAGATTGGGAAGAGAAAGATTAGATGACCAGTTCACAAGGATGCAATGGAAAGACGTGTATGGCTCCCAAATATGCAACAAAAAATAAAAGGTTTAGGATTTTTGCTTATAAATGTTTGTATCGATATTTTTATACCCTGAGCAGACTCCAAATTATTTTTTCCTCAGGTAGATGACAGATTGTGGAGGTAAGATGGGGAAGAAAGAGGTAACAGGGAAGGTACAGTTGTATACACTTACCATAAAAGTTAGATGTCTGAGTGTATTCACTGTTGCAGTCATCACATTTGGATTATCCCTGCCAGGGTAGCCCTTGGCCGGCCCGAATACCAGAGACGTAGTATTTTTGCATCAGTTGCTGTCGCTTGAGGTCGTCAGTAGTATAAAGTAAGGCAGCCAATGCCATTACATCAGTTTTCCTTGCCCTAACCTGTCATGAGCCTCCAAGTAGGAGGCCAGGCTCTGGTGGAAGAACCCCACCAGTGGAAAATAAATACCAGTATGTCCCTTGTAAGAAAGGGAGAGCAAGGAAGACTGGTAACACAAGGAGAAAGGGAGGGAAACCAGGACTTCAACAGTGAATACACTCCAACAGCTACATTTATGGTAAGTGTACACAACTGTACTATGTTCTTAGTGTTTCACTGCTGCAACCATCACATTTGGGTAGATTCCCAAAGCTGAGGAAATGGGTGGAGGCAGTCAAGGAAGCTAGGGGCTGGCTAGTATGCCCTGCAAGACTGCAGAGGCAAAC
The DNA here is from genome assembly GCF_019279795.1 of Protopterus annectens. NCBI lineage: Eukaryota > Metazoa > Chordata > Ceratodontiformes > Protopteridae > Protopterus > Protopterus annectens. Next base: position 137,213,463 of record NC_056739.1, read on the forward strand.
CCTGCCCTGGATTTGGTGAAGACAGGCAGGTGGTAATGCTTGATAAAAGTGTGAACAGATGTCCAGGTGGCAGCCTCCAGGATGTCCCTGGTGGGGATTCCTCTGAGGAAAGCTGCAGAGGTGGAGGCTGCTCTGGTGGAGTGTGTCCTGACCCCCTTGGGGGAGGCTTTCCATGCTGTTTGTAGCAGAAATGGATGCAGTGTGCTATCCATTTGGAAATGGTTTGTTTGAAGATAGCTTTGCCTTCTGCCCCTGTAGCAAAGCTAACCAGCAATTGATCAGACTTTCTGAAGGATTTAGTTCTGTCTAGATAGAATCTGAGCTGTCTGTGCACATCCAGAGAGTGAATAATCGTCCCCCCTTGTTCTGGGGATTAGGAAAAAAGGTTGGCAAATGAATGGATTGATTGAGAGCTACACTGGAGACCACCTTGGGCATGAATGATCGGTTAGTTCTGAGGGATACCCTGTCTGCATGGAAGGTGATGAAGGGTTCCACAGCCATGCGTGCTTGCAACTCAGAGACTCTTCTGGCTGAAGTGATGGCCAGAAGGAATGCTGTCTTCCAGGAGAGAAATTTTAGCTCTGCAGAGGAAGCTGGTTCAAAAGGGGGCAGGGTGAGCTTTTCCAATGCAAAGTTAAGGTCCCAAGCTGGTGGTGGTGCCCTTCTGGGTGGCCTCAGGTTGCTAGCCCCTGTTAGGAACTGTTTGACCAAAGGGTGTGAGAAAAGGGGCTTCTCAGTGTGAACATGAGCAGAAATAGCAGAGGCATGAATTTTTATAGAGGAGAAAGAGAGGCCACTGTGTAGTAGGTCAGCTAAGTAATCCAGGATGAAAGTGAGGGAGGGCTGTGCCATATTGGCTGCCTTAGCCTGGATCCAGATGCAGAACCTTTTTCATTTATCAACATAAGACTTTCTGGTGCTAGGGCATCTGGCCTCATGAATAACATCCAGAACCTGATTACTGAGGTTGGCAGATTGGTTCGGGGTTAGGGAATAAGCCAAGCTGCCAGATTGAATGTCTGCAATTGGGGATGCAGGAATTCTCCTTCCCTCTGGGTCAGGAGGTTTGGAATCTGAGGAAGATGCCATGGAGGCAGCGGCGACAGGCTGCACAGCAAGGGGTACCAGTGTTGCCGGGGCCAGTCTGGAACTATAAGAATGGTCCTTGGTCTTTCCTCCCTTATTTTGAGCAGTACCCTGGGGATGAGAGGTAGGGGAGGAAAGGCATAGACCAATAGATTGACCCAGGGGAAGGACAGGGCATCCACTTTACAAACCATGCAGTGATGCTCCCTGGTGCAGAATTTGCTGAGCTGATGGTTGGTGTGGGAGGCAAAGAGGTCGACCTTCAGAGCTCCCCATTTTTGAGTTATTAGGGTGAAGGTACTTCTGTTGAGTTGCCACTCGTGTGGGTCCAGAAGATTTCGGCTTAATTGGTCTGCCAGTGTTGAGAGAGCCTGGTAGGAATTGTGCTAACAGGTGTAGTTGTATGGCAGAGGCTGTGTGCCAAAGGGTCATGGCCAGCCTGCATAGAGGGTAGAAGCGAGTCCCTCCCTGCTTGTTGATGTACCACATCACAGTGGTGGTGTCTGCTTTGATCAGGAGAGCCTCTGGAGAGAGAAGGGGCTTGAAAGTTGTCAAGGCGTGCTGCACAGCCATCATCTCTTTTTGATTGATGTGCAGAGGGATTTGCTGTGGGCTCCATTGGCCCTCTGTGCACCTGCCATCCAGCTGTGCACCCCAAGCATAGTCTGATGCATCTGTGGTGAGGGTCTGGGAGGTGTGTGGTGGGGAGAAAGGTAGTCCCTTGTTGAGGGAGCATGCTGTTGCCTACCAAAGAAAATCTTTTCTGAGGCAAGGAATTATAGGTAGAAGAGTTTCCAGGTATTGAGAGTTTTGACACCAAAGGCTCTTTAGGTACCATTGAAGTTTCCTCATATGCAGTCTGACATATGGAATAAGTAGTATGCAAGATGCCATGAACCCCAGAGCTTGCAGGATCTTCCTTGCAGTTAGCAGGCGCCTGGTGGCTAGTTGAGAGAAGTAGGTTGTGAGGAAAATTAGTTTCTCTGGTGTAAGGTATGCCATCCGGGATGCTGTGTCCAGACTTGCACCCAGGAAGATTATCCTTTGCGTAGGCACCTACTTGGATTTCTGTTCATTGATTGTGTACCCTAGAGAGGTTAGGAGGGTCTTTACAAAGGCCAGGTGCTTGAGCAGCATTTCCTGGCTGTCTGCCTGAATTAGGCAGTCGTCTAAGTATGGGTAAATCTGAATATTTCTTTGTCTGCAAAAGGCAATGGCTGGAGCCAGACATTTTGTGAAAACTCTGGGAGCAGTAGATAAGCCAAAGGGAAGTGCAGAGAATTGAAAGTGTTGAGATCCTGCCCTGAAGCAGAGATATTTCCTGTATGATTCCCTGGTAGGAATGTGAAGGTAGGCCTCTTTTAGATCTAGGCTGGCTAGCCAAGCGTCCTTGGAGAGCATGGGTAGCAGCTGCATGAGCATTTTGAATTTTGGGATCACTAGGAAGGTGTTTAGAATGGATAGATCAAGGATGGGGCGCCAGGTGCCCTCTTTTCTGGGTACCAGAAATAGTCTGGAGTTGAAATCTTGCCCTATCTGTTCTGCAGGAACATGCTCTACTGCCCTCATAGAGAGCAGGGAAAGGATTTGCTTTTGAGCCTCTGCCCACTGATTTGGAGGTAGATCTGGGAACCCTTTTAGGGTTGGAAGGGTGTGGAAGGAAAATTTGTATCCCTGAGACACAATGTTCAGAACCCAGTGGTCCTTGGTAATGGTGGCCCAGGTGCCTGAGTGAAAGGAGAGTTTTCCTCGTAGGGATAAGTGAAGGTGGGCAGAGGGAGGAGGTGGAGGAGTTGAGTCATTGTGAGTTCTTACCATAAGGGGGTGGCTTAGAACTCCCTGGTTTTGAAGTGGAGGTAGTCCACTGCTTAGATCTCTGCATTCCCTGTGGCTACTGTCTGCGGGGTCTGTTTCCATGGGGCCTAGGCTGGGCTGGTTTACTGGGAGCAGGAAAGGACCAGTGTTTGGAGGGACAATGCCTGCTTAACCTAGGGGGCTGGACCTGCAAGAATTCCTTGACTGTTTGCATAGATTTTGCTTTTTCTTCCATCTTTTTTAAGACCTCTTCTGCCTTAGTACCAAATAAGTTATGTTTGTACAAGGGGGCATCCAACAATTTAGATTTGACGTGGTCTGGCAGGGGCTGTTCCTTAAGCCATGAATGCCTTCTAATGACATATTCAGTGACTACTGCCCTGCAAGAAGCTTCTAGGGCATCAAAACCACAGTGCAAGGTCTATTTGGTTACTTGACTTGCAGAATGCATTAACTCTTGTAAATCTTTAGATTCTGCCCATGCAGGAGAGGAAGACATTTTTGGTTTAAGGAGTTCCAAGGTATGTTGCTGAAATTTCAGCATATGGAACTGACAATTTAGTGCCCTGATAGCAAGAGTAGCTGAGGTGTATACTTTTTTACCCCATCTGTCCAATCCTCGGGAATCCCTGTCTGAGGAGGTGGGATTCTTAGCAGAGCTTGCTTTAATCCCTTTTGGACCTTGAGAAATGACCACAGGGTCAGCTGTAGGATTTTTAAAAAGATATGTGTGTGAGTCAAGGGACTCTGTAGTACCTGTCTGTTTTTTCTGGGTGCTGGAGGAAGGGCGTCAGGAGTCAAGCTGGATTCGAGGAAAACATCCTCCACAACATCCAGAACTGGGGGGATGGCCAAGGGTCTGTGCTGTGTAAGATCTAGGAATTCCTTGAGTCTCTTTGTAGACTGAGGGTAGTCCTGACTCTCCCATTAGAAATGCTCCCTTAAAGTATGCAAGGTTTTCACAAAGGAAAAATCCTCTGGGGGAGAGGCTGAAGGACTGGAATCCTCTGCATCAGAATCCTCATAAATGGAGAGGGGTTGCATGTCTTCATATTCAGATGCATCAGATTCATCTGACTCTTGTTCAGACATAACTACAGGGGACAGATCTCTTTTCCTTTTGGAGGGGCTAGCTTGGCTTCCCCTAATCAGCATGATAAGGTCTTCCGCCATTTTAAGCAATGGAGACTGAGGCAAGGTAGCAGGCGCCTGAGAGTGGGTCTTCAGTTTCTTGGGTGTGGTTCGTACCCTGGGCCTAAGAAACTCAGTCGTTTTTGAAAGAATGGTAGTCGTGAAAGAAGATGTCGGTTTATGTCGAGATTCTGTAGTGCGAAGCACTTCCTCAGAAGCTGGTGCCTGCTCAGCGGCCCCGGACCCATCCAAGGTAAAGACGACTGCAGGATCCTTAGTCGAGGAATAGTTTTGCGGCATACCGGACTCCAAAAGTTTCTCGATAGTGGCCTGCAAATCAACAAAAGCAGGCATCAGGGGCTGCAAAAGCATCTCACTGAGTACCAGGGAATTGATGACTAGCTTAATGGAAACGTCTTCGGTAGGTGTGGACCTGTGCAGTCTGTTTCTGTGTTTATCTCTATATTTTTTCAGAAGATCTGCTGTCAGATGGCTTACCGAAGCCGTATCTGAATTCGAAGACTGTAAGCGAAAATATCTGGCTACAATAAGGGCCCAACGATGGATAGTTCTGGTGTTGAACAAAGCACAGAAGTGACAACAGGGGACATCGTGGTCTGGACCTAAACAAGTGACACAGTAAGAGTGGAAGTCTTGGTGTGGTATTTGCTTTCCACAGGTGAGACAATGGGGTACTTAGCTTTAGAAGACTTCAATTCGGTAGACGAAAACAAAGGTAGCGGCCGAACGGCACTCGTGTGAACTGCTTCTGCTTCGGGCTCCACAGCAAGAAAGACTGATGTAATGGCGTCGGCTGCCTTACTTTATACTACTGATGACCTGACGCCAGTCCTCAAGCGATAGCAACGGGCGCAGAAATACTAAGTCTCTGGTATTTGGGCCGGCCAAGGGGCTACCCTGACAGGGATAACACAAATGTGATGACTGCAACAGTGAAACACGAAGAACATCATATGTTTTGGGGAATATAATGAGTTGGCAGACTAAAAATTTTCTTTTCCAAACAGGAGAAGAGGCACCCTGCACAGAAACTAATAACCACAGGAAAAATGGGAGCAACACTTGCCTCAACCAGGAGCACTTTCCACCAGCAAATGATACCCGGAAGTCCAAGGTTCAGTAAAACAAGCGAGTTTAATAGAAATGTTGAGCACTTTCGTCCAGTAATATTAAAGTGAACAACTTCAGAATATAACTTCCAACACTACACCAGCCTTTTATATAATTGAGTAAAATCATGTGACTAATTACCGTAATAATTTAATCAGAAAAAAAAAATCACATTTTAAATTAAAACAATTGTAGTTAAATAACACCTTAAGCTATGTCATTCCAAAACAATTCCATATATGGTATTATAACCTTAGCAGCACATTATTTCAAAATATGCTAAGAGACAGCTCATACCATTGTGTATACTAGCATTTATGTGTATTTGCCATAAAAGTTTTCTATATTCAAGCCTAAGCTTTCAAGGACCAACCTTTGGGTTTATGGAAACCTTTTCTAAAACAAAAAATAAAACTCGTTCTGAATATACTTCAGCTTAAGTTTATACAGTGCGTTACTAGTATTCAGACTCTGGATATCAAAGATAATGTTCCTATATCCTGTTTCAGTACAAGTTCTGTTTTTCTCCATGTTATAGGAATGGTAATGATTACAAAACGCTAGGTAAATGACCACGGATGTATTATAGTCGGAATTAATGTTCAAATTAAATTCAGTATCGCATCTTTTTAGTTTAAGACACTGTCCCTCAAAAATATACTTCTACTGACTGCAAGCTCCACACATTTTCTTACCCATATTTATTCTACCATTTACAGACCTCTTACTCCCTTGTTCAAGTTTCTTTTATATGTAAACTGTAGACTTTAAAATTTCCCTTTAGAGTACTGTGTCAGAAATATTGGGTGAGTAAATGTGTATAACTAAGAAAGTGATTATTTTTGAGCTGGGATACAGGATCTGAATTACATAGCTATAGTAAGGCCTTTTTGAGTCTAATTATGGTGGCTGCCTAAAAGCAATTAGTAGAAAATGGAATCAAAGTGTAAAGCAACTGTATTTGAAATATTGAATATTGTAACAGGGATAAAATAACTGGAAGTGGGATCTTTAGAAAAGGCTCAAGCAAATTGCATACAAAGAGATGGATATTATGAGAACAATGCATGCAGAATACTGCTTTGGAGGAGGAGTGAATTGATGACAAATATACAAAATAATGTATGTGTGATTTATACTGTTTGCAACTGGGACTATGTTAATATGATTTGTTTTGTTTTATGTAAATGTATGTTTTCCTAGGTCACAAATGATAATTCAGAAAATATGTTAAAAATAAAAATGATAAACAACAAGCCTGAGGCCACCAGACATCGAGAATAAGTAAACGTACCCTGTGCAGTTACGATGTAGCGGTTTTATCAAATGAGCCACAGTCCGATCATTATTCAATGCATTAATGGAATAGATGGTTACAGTTTTGTAGAGAGGGAAAGAGGGAATAACCTACCTCCTACAATTTGTTGTGCATGCAGAAGTCAAGGAAATGCTCCCTAGTCACACACCACATGCATGAGAATGTGTTTGTGTATGCCCATGAGCGTCACACATTCATACACAATGTGCACACATACACACCTTTCTGTTTTATTTCTGAATTTGGATTGTTTTTTTTTGTGTGTAAACCCATCATAGCACAGTGTTCCAAGATGCATTTCTGCTTGACATTATTAACATGCATTGTATCACAAGAAACCAGTGTGAGGAATGAATGATGCCTTGATTTTACTTTGTAACTTAATTTTTGTTCTAATTTTGATTGCACTGTTTAGGAATCTGTAATTTCACCTTGTTAATAGATGTTAAAGCATGTATTTTTATAAATGTTTTTTTTTATATTCTCTGATTAGTTATGTTGTTTTTGACAGACAAAAGGCCACCATCAAGTGGTGGGTATCCTGGATTCCGGGCACCAATTACACAAAGGGATTCACTAAGACTAAGGCAAAAACCAGACAACTTGCCCAGTGAAGACAGCAAAGAAAATGTGAATAATACTATTACAAATCACCTGCTGAAGTCTAATCGGATGGACACGGTGCTTGCAGATTGACAGAACATGCATGGTGTCCAGTTACTAAAATGCCTGTAGACAAAAGGACATACTGGATGAAGCCAAATTGCCTTTAGTTACCTTCGTCCAGCTCTTAGCCTTGAACTCTGGCATCATGCCTTTGGCTCCTGAGTGCTGCTATGTAAGAGGAGATGACCAAAATAACCACCAGTTTACAGTTTGGACTTTATGCTGGTGCAGAACTGGCTAATTATATTAGCAGCACGCTGTAGCCACGATATTTTTTTCCTATTACTTTCTGTCCTTTGGATGGTTTTGTCTGGGTCTGGCTTGTACCAGGGTTTTCCATGTTAAAAGAAACCAGACTTGGAGGAACGTGTACTTGAATGAACATTGCAGACTCAGATGTTTTGAGAAACTGAATAGATTTTCCCGTGGTGTACTATTACTACCAGCTATGGTCTCTGGAAGTAACAAACATTGGCATAGGCTAGATTGTAATAACTTGTTTTATATTCGACATTATGATTCTGACAGTTGGAGGTGGCATTTCATTTCTTCCTCATTGATAGCCATATCCGGAGTATTTTAATGAATTTCAGTGAAGGTTGTTCAGATTTCTGGGATAGATGGACTGAGCTCTCAGGTTAACAGGACTCCTTTGGCATGTAGAATGCTGTCTGCCTATAGTACCGCCTTCATACCCTGATTATACTTGTATAAATGTCTGATTTTGCATCCAGGATAAAAAGAGCAGCCTTAGGTCAAAGGAGAAGTGCCTTCTTCTGGAAGTAATATGTACAACGATGGTTAAAAATTGACATTATCCCAAGTCTTTGTGCCTCAAGTGCTGAACTGAAGACCATTTCTGATGTTGATGCCTTATGTGTTTACACTGTGCTGAGCTGAAGGGGGGATATCTGAAGACCATTTCTGATGTTGATGCGTTATGTGTTTACACTGCGCTGAGCTGAAGTGGGAATGTGCTGATATTCTTTTTCTTTTATTGCCTTATGATAATATACATGTTTTTGCTTCTTCCCCTAAAAGGTTATTTGCAGGTGATTCTTTTCAGAAGCATGATGTTAGCCACATGGATGTGATGCACCAAAGCATCACCAGTAATATTAAACTCGCTACAACCATATTGTTGATTTCATATTCTAAACCTCACACTCTACTGACTAAAATGATTTATGCAAACAGTACTCCTTCTAAAGCCTTTAACCTATGGGCACATTGGTTGTAATTCTTCTGTCTCTGTTAATCTGTGTTCAGGAACTGCCTCAGGCCTGGCTGTGGTACCTTTGTACACCTTTATTTCTTGAGGAGGTGGATTCTAACATCACCCCAAACCCTATCCCCAATGTTCTGTTTATGTCCAGAGTTGGCTTCTGTATAGGAAACATTCTACCTGGTTCCTGATCTTGTATTCCAAAGTTCTAAAGTTTACCATTCAGCGCTACAGAGCCTATAAGTAGAGGTACTGTAGGGGTCCAATCAATTAGAATGGTGCAGATCCATCTGTCATGAGATGTTGGCCTGGTGTGACCTTAGGGATATAAAGTAGAATGAATCAATGTGAATGAGTATAGTCATGAATCCTGGCATTTGTCATTGTAAATGACTTTCTGTTGTGTCACGCCTGAGCACATTATGTTATTCAGGCAGTGTTCCTGGTATGCAGGCAGTGCATTTAGCACAGGATATTAAAGTACACATACTCTTAGTCATTTGAATACTTGGTTCATAACTAACACCAACGTCTTAAAAATAGTTTCTGAATCTTACATATGAGTGCATTTGAGGCATGAATACTGCAGTTACCATACAGAACTAACTAAGCCATGTTTTGATGAGCTAACTAAGCCCTGTTTTGATGGGCAGACTTGTGACATGTGATTTTTAGATATGGGCAGTGCAGGGTCAGAGTGCCTTTTCAGGGGTATGAGAAGGTTTCCAAGTACCTACAGGATTTGTGGCACCATATATTGGCAATGCTGTATTAAGTCAGTTGCAACTATTGCATGGTGTAAATTTATATGAATCCTTTTGATTTAAACTTGACAAATGAAAAACCAGCACAAAAAGCTTCATAACTGGGTATCAGATACACAATGTATATTATGTAATGCAAAGACACAGCCAGCATTGCACATGTCATGAGTTCTTGTAAAAAAATTAGAATTGCAGTACAAAGGGTGTTGTCAAGCACTAACAATTTTAAGTTGTATGTGCTGTAAATAAGTAATGCCACAAAACCCATATATTTTGGAGGATAGTAAAACTCTCATATTCAGTGCTCAGTGCTTACAAACCAGACTCACAGCATACGTTCTTGAGTGGTAGGAGTAACTTGCTCCAACACAATGCTTCAGGTTTTCAGTTATTTGACATTAAAATCAGAGAGTAAAAAGGTCAATAAAGCCAACCCCCACTTGGCTGGAATGTACTCACAGAGACTTAAAAAGAAAAAAAAGTCATTCACATTTAGAAACTATATAGCTGAAACACTTGATGTCCTTAAGGGCTCATTTGCATATATTCCATGAGCCTCTATTACAGGAGGTTTAAGGTATCACACAGTGAAAACTCTAGCTTGGCTATTTTTTCTTATAATTTTTATTATTTGATATTAAGAAAATTTCAAAACCTAAGCTGTTTGCTTTTTTCTGGTATATGCTGTAAACGTTGGATGGATACCATGCAGTGAAACAATACAAGATTACAATGATAAATTCTAATTTAATACAATACAAGATTACAATGATAAATTCTAATTTAATACAATACAAGATTACAATGATAAATTGTAATTTAAGATGGTATAATTGCAAAATATTGTATCCACAAGCTTATTAAGTGTGTGACACACCATGTTCCATACTTGTTCTCTTCCATGTCTTAGCATGAAACAGTTATACTGTCTATATGACACAGGCTGAAATTCAGTTCCAAGCTCCCAAGTTTGAATCTTATTCTAAAACATTCTTCCATTGCATTATTTAAAAGCCAAGTGTTTCAGTCGGTTTATACTCTGGTATTGCAGTTGTCTGATCTTAAGAGTTCCAAATAGAAGTATATATGTAAAAAATAAAAGTGTGCCTTTCTACATCTAGCAATTCAAATTACAACATAGAAGAAAGCTTACATATATATATATTTTATATACTTGTGTGTGTACACACACATAATCAACTCTAGTTTGTCAGGCAAACTTGGGTTACATATATGCATTCTAGCAGAAAATATAACCACTTAACTGCGTTCTTGCAGAAATTAAGTTGAATATATGCTTTCTGCATTGTTTGACCATAGAAGTTAATAAACCCAGCTATAACTCGTTGAATTCACACAAGGCATTCCCCATTGTGTTGTGTCCACTGGCTACCAGTCTATAAGTTAATTGTAGCATGAGCACCTGTTTGTAAACATGGCACCACTTCATGCTATATCACATTACGTTATAAAACATAACACGGAGCCTTCTGTTTGGAGTTACTTCCATGAAATGCACCTATTACAAGTGCATTCACCAGTACATTTTTGAAGATAAGGAAGTAATTTTCCTCCCTGTCAGAGCACACATCCACCCATGAGGTCAGTCTTAACAAATGTTAAGAGACCTGGTATAATTCTGGGCATTCATCAATGGTGCATTAATCTGTGATGACCACCAGTTGCTACCAAACTGTGATGGCACCACCACAAAAGGACAAAGAATATTGGTGGCTTCTTGGGCTGATGATGACATTTGACAGCACAGAATTGAACTTTACAGTAACAGTCTGTGGCCTTTAGCCAGTGTGACAGATATAACCTATTTACAGTGGGTTGCCCTTTTTAACCTCCATTGCTGGAAACTGTATAGACAGATGGACAGACAGATACTGTTGATTTGCTGCTAATTAAGTTATAATGCATAATGTTTGGTTGATTCATTTTAAGTTCTATGTTTGCACCATGAATCATAAACTGGGAATGATTTAGACATTTCTATTAAACTGCTTTTACATGATTACTGTTCACCATTCTTTGTGCTAAAGCAGGTTCATGTTGTGCCAACACTTTTAATGCTACTTCATTACATACTACGGCTAGTTTATTACATAGTGTCTCCATATCTGCACTGTTGAGTTATGCCTGCACCATTTCCTACAGTTCCCAATTCTGTACCAGCATGTCTATCATATCTGAAATGCATTTCATTAATTGCCAACAATCCTTGGTTTTGTACCATGGCATTTTGCAATGCTCTGTTAATGGCTGACGTATCAGTCTGCACAGTGATTTGTTTAGTTAGGCTTACTTTTACAAGCTTTACACCCTAGAGTATTTAGCAGTGTGCCCTAGTCCATTTAGTAAAGCACTGCTATTGTTCCCGCTGTGAGGGTTCACTTACACTTCCCTACCACTCACTCCATTTTTAGTTCCAAATGTTGTAGCATTTATTCGATTGATCACAGCTCCAGTCAGCAACAATTCAGTTAATTGAATTGTCTTCTGAGTATTAAGCCAGTTAAATAGATTCACTTCTCTTGTGTGGAAACATGTGCTTTTTCTACAGTGTATCATTTAGCAGATTTTAATTTATTGTCCAGTTCAGTGTTGGTTTGGAACTCAACACCATGAATCTGTTGGTCATTGTCTAGTAAAGTCACAGTGTAGGAGAATATTTGTCTTTGGCACATTTTACCAAATAAGTATACATTTATAAAAGTTGTATGGTCCTTAGAGGTATGTCCAGATGTGGCCCATTCCGGGTTCTGAGGTACATTGATAACCTGTTTAGAGGATAAGAGGTTGTTTAGCATCGTCTGTTAATACCAAAAGTGTATCACGAGGTCCTGAAGATGTAACAACACTTTTAATATTAACTTGGATTCATAGCAGTTTTTACCCAAGTCTAAGCTCCCTCCCAACCATCCACCGCTAAAAGTGTTCTCATGCAATATTTGTGCATCTTGACAGAAACAGATCATCAGCTACTGGCTATCCCTTCTCAATAACCGACGTTGTACTTGTCACGTTAGTATCCTTTCTCAGTAACCAACGTTGTACTTGTCACGTTAGTATCCCTTCTCAGTAACCAACGTTGTACTTGTCACGTTAGTATCCCTTCTCAGTAACCAACGTTGTACTTGTCACGTTAGTATCCCTTCTCAGTAACCAACGTTGTACTTGTCAATGCTAGTATCCCTTCTCAGTAACCAACGTTGTACTTGTCACGTTAGTATCCCTTCTCAGTAACCAACGTTGTACTTGTCACGTTAGTATCCCTTCTCAATAACCGACGTTGTACTTGTCACGTTAGTATCCCTTCTCAGTAACCGACGTTGTACTTGTCACGTTAGTATCCCTTCTCAGTAACCAACGTTGTACTTGTCACGTTAGTATCCCTTCTCAGTAACCAACGTTGTACTTGTCACGTTAGTATCCCTTCTCAGTAACCAACGTTGTACTTGTCACGTTAGTATCCCTTCTCAGTAACCAACGTTGTACTTGTCACGTTAGTATCCCTTCTCAGTAACCGACGTTGTACTTGTCACGTTAGTATCCCTTCTCAGTAACCAACGTTGTACTTGTCAATGCTTAGTATCCCTTCTCAGTAACCGACGTTGTACTTGTCACGTTAGTATCCCTTCTCAGTAACCAACGTTGTACTTGTCACGTTAGTATCCCTTCTCAGTAACCAACGTTGTACTTGTCACGTTAGTATCCCTTCTCAGTAACCAACGTTGTACTTGTCATGTTAGTATCCCTTCTCAATAACCGATGTTGTACTTGTCACGTTAGTATCCCTTCTCAGTAACCAACGTTGTACTTGTCACGTTAGTATCCCTTCTCAGTAACCAACGTTGTACTTGTCACGTTAGTAAGCTTTGCCATCAGCTCTTGCTTGTGTCCGATTCATTTTGATAAACTTCTCTGCTAGAGATTAGGCTGTCACCAGTGCCTGGATGGTTGTTACAATGAGCTTCCATGCTGGCTAGACTTGAACCATTGTTAGAGGCATTTCAGTTTGGTCTGTGACAGTGTAAAGCCCAGGACATTACTATTCATCATTCACTAGCTTTGAATGAACAAAATCTGGGTGCAATTTCTCGAGCTGCAAAATACTGTTATTGCCTTGGTGCATAGTTCACATGCATCTGCTGTAGAGATTCTTGTTCTTATGGTCTGTTGTTCATTTAGCTTGCAGCTTACATTTGGTCATCCATAAAGCATCCCAGTTTGTCTGTGTGTGTGTTGTCCTTTTTTTTTTTTTTTTTTTTTTTTTTTTAGACTTGGGCCTTCAATAGTTTGTTCATGTATTCAGTTTAACCTTCAGCCTAAGTATGAAAGGATTTGTAACATCCCGCTGTACTCTTTCACTCGATTATGTAATTTCATGGCAGTGAAACAAAACGTTTACTAACTTTTTTATTTTACCACGGATACCTTCCAGTCATTTTAATATGGCTTTGTTGGTTTGCTGTCTTACTGGTCACAGCCACTACCAAACCAATAGCTACCAAGCATCCTTCGTAGTAAGGTAATATTGTTTTGCTATAAAGGTAATTGTTTGACAAAATCAACTTTCCAGATCTGCCCTAGATTACTTCCTCATTCTGATATACAACGTTACTTGCACTTTAGCAGTGTTTGTCTGACTTCTTGACATATTTTAGTGTTTAAAGTAAGGAAATGATGGACATTATCCACTTGTAATCTCGCATTCCTTTGCCAACTGCATAGTATCAGGTTCATCATTAGAATTCACTTTTGCAGTCATCAATTCTGGGATTCCTGTCTGCTTCAGCCTGAAGCCCTGCCCAACCTGCAAAGCTGCATCTTGCCCCTATTGGCCCTGGCCAACTCCCTAAAAGAGGTTTTGGCTCTCAAC